>NC_047665.1:63749808-64029808 GCF_011762505.2 Arvicanthis niloticus | reverse complement strand
ATGACCCCCCACTGAACCAGAAAGTTAATGATCAGGTACCTCTTCCTCCTCCTTCTCTAGTTTTTCCCCCGGCAATAGTCCAGCATCAACTTTGAGCCAAGAAAATTTTTAGTCTCCTGTACAGTCTCATGTTAGCTTTTCACGGCACTGACAAATACTTGAGAATTCAACTTAAAAAGAGAAACAGCTTTAGCTAACTCTTTAAGAAAGAGAGAGAGAGGAAGAAAGAAAAGGAGGGGAGAGGAAGGAAATGAGGGGGGAAGGAGGGTCTGGGGTTCTACAGTCCTTTTCAGGAATACAGTGTCTCATTGACCTAAAAATGTCCCATTAAGTTTGTTTCCTAAAGGTTCCACTCTGTCACTAAAGCACCATATTGATGACCAAACACATCTAACACTTTGGCCATTGGGACATTTAAAGTCTGAACTGTAGTAAGCTCCTACTTAACAGAACCAAGGCACATGAACAGACAGACTTGGGAAAGCCTCTCAGTTGGTAAATCAATATTTGTTTCCATGTGTACTGTTGTTGACTTAGCTCAAAGCTTGAAGAACATTATCTTCTGGCAATCCAGTTCCATCCAGATTCAGAGATTGTGTCCAACTGAAGTCGGTATTCCTCCTCCAGACTATGGAAGGCTGTGTTATCATGCATCTTAGCTCCATGTGTATTTACTGAATCCTTACAGAGAGGATGTGGTGTGAGGGTCTTATAGAGAGACAGCTTCCGGGAAAAATCATGAGAAGCTGTGGAAGAGGAAGACCCTAAACATCAAAGGCTCATGAACTGCAGAAATACCTATGAGAGAAGCTAGAGAAATGGTTCAGAGGTTAGGAGCATGCACTGCCTTTGCAGAAGACCAGTTTGGTTCAGAGTACACCCATGCTGACAGGTGGCTGACAACCAATTTCTGGTCTCCTCTAATTCTCCTTCTCCTCCTTCTCCCCCTCCCACCTTCTTCTCATCTCCTCCTCCTCCTTCTTCTTTGTCTTCTTAGTCTTTATCTTCTTCCCCTTTGACTTTTTCCTATCACCTTGTCTTATAGAATAGGACCTCTTTTACATTGCTAAACCTAAGTGATTTTATGGATATCCTCCTTTTTTTTTTTTTTTTTTTAGTGGTCAAAAGGGAAAGATGGGATGTGGTGGCATGTGCCCAGAACCTAGAGACCAGAGGCAGGCAGATCTCTGTGGGTCTGATTCTAGCCTTGTTCACACATCCATTGGTTAGGCCATCCAGGGACACACAGTGATACAATATACACCCTCTTTAAAACATAAAAGTATAATGTAAAATTAAAAATCTTCTAAGTTTCTCATTGAGTGTGACTTTGCCAATAGTGTTTTACAAAAATTCCTTGATGCCTGTGATAGAAGCTACAACTCATCGCTGATATTCCTCTCTCTGGGCTACTGTACATTATTGACAGTAAAATTGACAACTGTCCCTTTCTACAAAGAGTTACCATCGAACAAGTTACAGCTGAGTGCTTTAGACATCTGAGTTCATTATTGACCATCCCTATTATTTTATGGCCAGTGGCAAGGTAACACATCACAATGTGAAAGAGGCAACCAGTAGTTGAAGCTAAGATGGATAACAAAGACCATCTGCTTCATCAGGTCCAAGGAGATGCTGGCAGAAAGAAAATGATGAGCTCATCCTTAGTGTTTAGCATTCTAAAACAAAGTGTGAGATTTAAAAAAAAAAAAAAAAACAAAACAAAACTCCTTTGTAGCACCTAGTAAAAAATGGGGGAAAACTTTACATTTATTTCTTGCAATAAAAAATAAGACCACATAAAACCAAAAGTAAGCCAGAGTTTACTTTTGAGGCTAGAAAACTATCAGACATGGCTACACTAGGCAAGTGTTCTTCCTTCTTCAGTAACCTTATGGTATGGTGTTTGGACTCCAGCACAGCAAAATAGCCAAACTGCCAGGCAGAAGTGGCCATATCTGTAATGATCCTTTAAAAAAAAAAGTCTATTCTTTCTATTGATTCTTCAGTACTGCACTGGTCACACCAGCCAGTGCTGTTATGGGAATAACCGTCAAAGTCATTAACCTCCAACCAGAAGGCTGAATGCCACACAGCCCTTAATTATTCAAATCCCTAATGTTGAGAGACATGTTAGTCTGCTGCCCAAGTATCCCCAGCATCTGATGTTATTAATGTGTGAGCTTTAATTCATTTTCAAAAATAGCCACAAACATGGATAAGAATCCTCGAGGGCCATTTCTCAAAGGAGAGCCACATACTCCCGCCTGCACCTCCATCATGTTTGTACAGCATATTTCTCATCATCTGACCTTAAATGAAAAGCTTCCCAGAATAGCTGAGGTGGACCAGTGTCATCAAGAATCCTTAGAATGTAATGGAGAACCGCAGGAAAAGCTAGAAGAACGCGAATTTTAAAAGTCTCAGCTCATTTTTCTAACCCTCTTTGTCGATTCTGGTGGCTGCTATAACAAACCTCCTAAAACTGAGTGGCTTACAAACAGCAGAAACCCATTGCTTCTGGCTTTGGCGACAAAAAACAAGATCCAGACACTGGAAATGTGGTACAATTATTAAGGCCTGTTTCTGGCTCATAAGTGATGTAGTCATGTGTGCTTGGATGGAAAAGAAGAGCAAGTTCCTCGGCTCTCTTTCATGAGGATACTCTCGAGGAGAGTACCACCCTCACCACTAAAACTCCTCCAAACTCCGTCTTCTAATATCATCATTGTGTGAGGAGAGAACACTGTCAGATAAATTCAGACTAGGGAACAAATGATCATTAAAGTCACTGAACTAGCAGAGAAGAAGGTGGCAAGCCAGGAGCTGCAGGAAAGCTTTTTGGGCTGGAAAAATAAAGGAAATTAATCTGTCTTTAAAAAATATAATACTTTAAATTTTTAGAAATTATAATATATATATATCATTTCCTTCCTTCCCTTTTCTCTCTTCAACACCATCCATGAACTTTTTCTTTAATTGTGGACACATACATAGGTGTGTATATATATTCATACATACATATATGCACACACACACATATATATCAAAACTCTTCTCAAGCTCTTATCTTTTAAAATAAAGTTTGCATTAACAAACAAGCACTGTCAGCATGTCTATTGGTATCCTTCTTGCTCTGGGATTGTTTATGAAAGGGCCCAGGTAGGGTGGCGGTGAGGAACAATAAGAAAAGAAATGTGTGTGTGTGTGTGTGTGTGTGTGTGTGTTTATATGCACAGACATGTAGTTTAGCTGAAATTCTCACATTTGTGCTGACAGTGCTTTCCCTGGAGAGCTGCAGACTAACAAATGAAGCCTCCACCATCAGGGATGAGCCTTTCTATTCAGTTTGTCTTAAAGCCTGCAGAAAGCAGCATGCAACTGCTGCTGCACTGACTTGGTATCCCTACACGGACTTAGTCAGCCCTGTATTTCTCTTCACTTTCTGCAGTACAAGGGTCATAGCTTCCAGAAGTGCTCATGACTTTCCTGGCTAACTTCCAGGGCAGAGAGGCCCCTAATAAAGCCCAGCTTTTACCCTGTGGCTTCAGTAACTACTGGATTTTAGAAGTCAATGACCTAGTCTGTCAGCTCTGCTTCCACACAATGAGCTAGGCAGGACTGCCACTTTCATCCACATTTATGTTTCAGCTCTGCCCTGTCCAGCGCAGAAGGGTATCCTGGTTCTTGAGTTGTGGGCCACGCCCCAGAACCCAGGCTCCTGACTCGAGGTCTGATTTCCATTCAACCCCCGCCCTTCAGTCACCGGTGGAGGGCTTAATAAACAGACCTCAGGCCCTAGAGAGATTTACATACTAATGAGGTACCTGAAGGCCAGAAGGTGGAGCCAAATAAGCATTCCTCCCCAGCCCCTCCCCCCTTTTCCCCTCCCTATTTAAGTCAGGACTGCCCTGGGTTTTTCTAGGGGGTGCATCCAGATCCATCTACCATCCATTATGCCAATAAACCGGTTTTGGAAACCCAAGGACTTTCTTGTGTGTTGGGGCCCCGCTGTGAGGAGCCTTGGAGAGGCCTTTAGTGAGCAGTCGGGCCTAACTTCCAGCTGGAGGAACCCAGAGCACTCCCAGCCAACTGCACACAGCGTGGCATGCGGAACCCTGGGTTCACCAGCCATTTTTTACCAGCACTGCCCCTGTCCACAGAGATGCTGATCGTACATTTAAGAAGAGTTGTGTCTCAACTGGTTAACTAGTCTACCAAGTTCATCCACTCTGCTTCCAAAACGCCTTCGGAAGCTACCGAAACTCTGCACTGATATCAGGGTCTAATTCAAACTCTAAGCTTTCTGCTGGATGATTGTAGCCACTTCCAGACTCAGTGTCTGCGCTCCTCCCTGCCGGGAAACATTATAGAATACAAATATGATCGTCTCCACAGTTGCCCCCAACTTTTCTCGGGCTCCTGTTACTTTTAAAATAAAGTTTATATTAAGAACCAAGAAATATTAAACAAACAGAAGGAGAGAGTATATGATAAGCTTTATCAATGAGTGGAGGATGGGACCTGTATAGGATTTATTCATCTTATTGCATTGTAGGTTTTTGAAGGTTTTTTTTTTTTTTATTACTTATTTTAGTGTAATGAAAATACACTAACTTAGGACATAAGGACTCCCGCTGGAGACTTTTTTTTTCTCATGGTCATTTGTGAACAAATAGAAAGTGATAATGTGCTTCTTTGATTTGAAAGGAAACTTGGGAAAAAGACAAGAAAAGCAATTTAACAGGGTTAGGGGATTATAATGAATAATTCCCTTGCAATGAGATAGTACATAATATTATAAAAGTATTGAATAAAATTTTTTGAATAAATAATAATTTGTATTCCCACTGTAAAAGAAGCTCACAAATTAGATGTTATAATTAAAGAATAAGCAAGCCAATAAATAATTTATCATTAATTAAATATTACTTGATAAGATATGTGCTGCTAACTAAAAGTGTAAAACATAGAAATTAATAAATGCACTATAAAAGAAGTGACAAGGATATTAATCAGTGTCTGTTTCAGGTCTGCCTCCTGGAGTATAGATTAAAATTCAGAAAAAAAAAAAAAAAAAAAAGTCGCAGACCAAGATATATTTTCCTTTTCTCAACACACACTTTTTACATTAAAACTGCAAGAGATAAAATAGGCAGTACTTTACAAGGTGTGTGTGTGTGTGTGTGTGTGTGTGTGTGTGTGTGTGTGTGTTTGAATTGAGCTGAACTGACCTGAAAACCTCCTCCCTGAAGGTAAGCTCTCATGGTATTAGACAGTGCTAAGGAATGGAAGAAAAGCAACCAATAGTTCTCTAAGTAGTCCTGCAAAGCTTACAAATCCTAACACCGACTGGCCTGACAGGATACCCCAACACGGCCATTAGTGGCACTTTTATCTTGAGGGTAAACAACAGCACAAATATTAGACACAAGGTCCCCTCAGTAGGAGGGAATTTATGCCTCTTAATGTAAACATAACCAACCATCCTTGGTTGGAGAGATCATAGACTTTAGAAGAGAATTTTAACCACTATTTTTAATTTTAAATATTTATTCTTTTACCCACAAATAAGTGTAGCTCTTACTGCTCATCAACAAAGCTTCTTTTTGAGACATATGAAAATTATTACACAGACCCACAGCTGATCAAAATACAGAGACTAAGTGACCATAGAGTGCCCAGCTACAATAGACACATATGCAGTCAGTCCCTATATTCTTTAGGCTCATGCAAAATCACAGAAGGGGCAGAAGGACAGTAAGAGCCAGAAGATCAAGCTACCTGATGCTAAATGGTGTTATATGGACACAGCAGAGAGCTGTACCCACTAAATCACAGCAGTATGGCAGCCTACAAAAAATCTCTATAGTGACAACACTGGGGACTGGAGGAGTTTCACAAGGTACACTCCTTATATGAATACCTATAGGCAAACCAATGTCTGCTGAGAGAGGGAGAATCAGCTTTCTCTAGGGATGAGTCCTCCAATGCCAAGTAGTCACATGTGTAGCACATTAAATAGACTCATTGGGAGCTGTGCATAACAAGAATAAAAAGGAAGTCAGGGATTCAAGAGGAAGTCAAGAGGCCATTGGGGGAGCTTGAGAGATGGAATGGCAAAAAAGAAAAGATTTAAATATAGTGTGGTGGTTTGTCTGAGAATGGCTTGTGTAGGGTCCTGCATTTGAATACTTATACTCAAATGGTGGAAATATTTAGAAGACTTAGAAGGCATGGCTTTGTTGGAAGAAGTGTGTTAGAAAAGGAGGGTTCTAGAAGTTTAGAAGATACATACCATTTTTTTGTGTTCTCTCTGATCCTGCCTACACTGTAAGATGTGATCTCTCAGGTGTTCCTGCTGCCATTACTTTACTCCACCATCAGTGACTCTAACCTCTGAAACTGTCAGCCCAATTAAACACATTCTTGTATAAGTTGCCTTAATCACGGTGCTTTATCACAGCAATAGAAAGGCAACTAAGACATACAGTTTTCATGTATGAAATTAAATATATATATATATGTGTATATATATACACACACACACATATATATATATATATATATATATATATATATATATATATTTAAGTTGAACAAAGGCATGCTTTTAAAATATAGCCTTTTCTCTCTGTATTGGTAGATATCTGGCCAAATCTATGATATCTATTGTTATACTATTGGAAAAAAAAATATATATATGGTATAGTTTTAAGAGAAATTTGGACTTAAATTACACCTTCCCTTTGAGACATGTATGTCTTAAGAGTTGGCAAAGCTGGAATGTTGGTTTGTCACAGGAAGTAAAGTTGAGTCCTAACTTTCAATATGAATATGTTTCATTCCTTTGATTAATACTTATTATAATACTTCATGCATCTGCATAAAAAGAAAGTAAATAACTTTGCAATTGTAAGAATAACCACCATGGTCAGAGAGAGTTACAGATGAAGTACTATAAAATTTCACAAGTTAGTTTTAGTTTAGACTGCAATGACTGAAAAAAGCTTTATGTAAAATAACATGTATTTTCTATCTTATAAAATAGCTAAGATTCAATGTATAAAATTAGGTTTAAAAAAACTCTAGGATCAACAAAATAGCACATTAGTTGAATAGCACGGATTAGTTGAATAAAACGGATTAATGAGTTTGCTGCCAAGCCTGAAACATGTTTTCCATTCCGAGACACATGGCTGAATGAAAGCACACATTACCACAAGTTTTCCTCTTACTCCACATGTGTGCCATGCTATGCATAAACCCATATGTGCATGATAAAGGGAATACATAAGACTCATGAGGAAGGCCGCGGTCATGACAGGTATTTTTAGCAATCCCCTGGTACTACAGGGAAGAATGCTTAAGTAAGGAAAAATGTGTAAATTAAGAAACCCTTGTTTTCAAACTTGGTGATTTAAAATAAGAATTTATCTTAACTAACACAGGAGTACTGTTTTATAAGATACCTGTATTTTGACAAAGCTCAGGCCCAGTCCTTCTTTAAATTTTTTAAACTGATTTGGGACTGTTAGCCTATGAGTTAAAGGACTAGAGCATATTCATGGCCTTGAGTTTAATGTTAGGGTGTTTTCCCTATTTTATTTAGAAATAGCTGAGAGGAGTTAACAGACAACAGTCCAGGTTACCTTACATGGATAGTTGGTTTTCAAAATGTCAGAAATCCATAGAATTGATGTTACAAATATTTATATATTAATGTTCATTTTGATTAGAGACCTGTCTGCTCCTGACAGCTTCCTGTGGTGGATTCTAAGAAGAAATTGAGCATCCTTGGAGATACTCCAGTTGTGCGGTGACAGCCACTAGGCAAGAATTGCCTCTTTCCATCTATAGACAAATTACTGTCCAAAAAAGGACACACTTGCAGAATAGTTGACTGATTATATCTGCCTAGACAGAGTAACCAGCCCTTAATAATTCTGCATCACTAAGGTCTGTCAGATGATTTTGGGCCAGAAGGCTGAAGATTTGATGCTCCAACATTCGGTAGTATAGGGGCTTTCCAGGTGTTCAGCGGTCTCTATAAATTGGCTAAGTTTTAGAAGCTATGTTTAGTGCTTCCCATAATTTCAGTTAACTCAGTCATTCTGGATTTCTGACGGGGTTGAAGACCTATAGTCTCATAGCCAATCCTGGCTATTTACTTTGAGAGAAAAGATCTGAGTGGATGGTTTTCAGCTGACATTCATTCTAAAGCCAAGAAAAAAGCCAGGTTCAAAACTAAGTGTTTTAGTTAGGAGAGATAACAGAGGTTCTGGTTAGTCAACAAAATGATGGACTGGGTATTAGGATTATCTTGTACCTCACTGGTACAATTAGGAATAAGTATGCTCTAATTGTATTTTGAGAAAAAAGTTTTATTTTAACAGGAAAGGTGATATGTAGGAGGAGCTAAGGGGGAAGGAGTACTGAGAGGAAGAGATGGAGTAAGGAGAGGAGAAGATGAAGGAGAGAAGAAGCTAGGTGATGAGAGAGAAAAAGAGGGAGGGGGCATGGAGGCAGATGTTCATGGGTCTCCACCAGTCAAAGATAGTTCATATACCTAGGTTGGGTATTGGGTTACACTTCTGATTGAGCATTACCAAACTTATAAAGCCTTTGATTAACATTTTAAAAAATTGTATAAAAGCAAAAAGGAAAAGGGGGAATGGGATAGGGATTTTCTAGGGAAGGGAAATGGGGAAAGGGGATGGCATCTGAAATGTAAATAAAATGTAAATAAAAAATATCTGTATTTTGAAATCGGCAAACTATGCTTCTTGAAAAATCACTATATTAAATAGCAAAATGCCTAAAATGTGAGTTAAAAAATACAAAAACATTGGTGTTGCATCAAATTACCACAAAATATCTTAAGTAATAAAATATCCCTTGTTTTGTGAATACATTCCATATGCCAAAAAGGACTTGAATCCTTTACACACATTTTTTATTTTATACTTTATGATATGTAAAGTGTACGGCAATTGCTAGTGTAGGGAGCAACAAGCAAAGGTGAAGTGAAGCTAACTTGATAATTAGCATGGAAGAGTCTGGGGTTTTCATGACTCAGAACCTGACTTCCAGATAACTATTCCAAATACTGCATTCCAGAGCCCATCAAGCAAACAAACACCCCAACGCCCACAAACTTTTAAAATGCACATTTGCCCTTTCCATTCCCAATTGTCAAAGCCAACCACTGAAAATTCTTTTTTAAATGTCACAAATAGTTTTCAGACTAAATATAATGAAATGTTAATCCTTGAATAAAACCTGGGTCTTTAATCCCAAGTATTGCCAACATAGGCGTCTTAAATTTTATGAGATGAAATCTGTGCTATTTATCAACTGGTTGGTTTAGGTCAGCTAAGCCCCAGCTAGCTGTAAAATGTATAATTACACCTGTGCAGGTATTTTAAAAACAGGAATGTATTTACAGGTGTAACTAAGTAATGACTTGGTTGGATTTCTCAAGACTTATCAAGGAACTGTGGAAGGCAATTTGCAACTCAAGGGTATAGCCCATCCTCTTATAATTCTAGTTTGTGTATTATTCTATGTTTTAAAAAACCGGGTAATAGAATGAGAGCCTCAAAGCCTGCTACAAAAGTAGAGCAGAAATAAATCTTTTTAAAAAAGGAAAGAAAAAAGGTAGAACAGAGTCCAGGAGAGGAGGGGAATCTCTCAGCCCCTGGTAGGGCAGCGCAAAAGTCAATAGTCCAACTATCCCCAAACTGGACAGCTTCCAAAAGAAGTAGGAATCCACTAGTACTTGAGAAGCTCTCCCCACTTCCGCTTCCGGGGAAGAGATTTTTCCCCAGCCCTCCGCGGAGGCGGGGCTAAAGGAAGCCGGAAGTCAGGCCGCTTCCGGCAGGGGAAACTCCTAGTTGCGGCTTCGCCGGGCTTGACAGGCGCGGTCTCTGCCGTCAGTTCGCTGCCCTCACCTCTCTTGGCCTCCCGTTCGCGTGCGGCCGCCGCTGTCCCGCTGCCCTTTTCTCGAGCCTCCCCTTCCCTATGTTCCGGGACCGGAGTCCGAGAAGCAAAGACCCTCTTCTTGCCCAGTCCCCATCATGTCCGAAGTGACCAAAGAGCTGCTGGAGCTGGTGTGGGGCACCAAGAGCAGTCCCGGACTGTCGGACACCATCTTCTGCCGCTGGACGCAAGGTACCAGGGCAGGGCAGGGTACCAGCTCCAGCCGCTCAGCTAGGGCTCTGGGAGTCGGGCCGGGACGCCACTCTCGGTCCCCGTACCCTCGCTCCACCACCTCGCCCCGGCCCCATCACCTCGGGTACCTGGCGCTTGGCCCCAATGCCCTAATTCTTCACCCGTATCCGTGCTTGGTCCCAGTAACCACGCTTAGGCACTCGGGCCACCCGCGTTCTGTCCCAGCAGCCCCGTTTGGTCTTGGCATCTCAGCTTCAGCCCCTCTGATACCCTCACTCTTTCCCTGTGCTCGCGCTTAGTATCCCGGCTTCATTCCCTCTAGTATCCGCACTCCTCCCCTGTAACCAGACCTTGTTCCCAGTGCCCAGATTCGGCTCCTCAGCTTCCCGCACTCGCATTCTTTCCCTGTACCGGCGCTTGATCCTAGTACAACTCTGGTCTTCGGGTACTCGCACTCTGTCCTACAGAGCTTGATCCCAGTAACCCTGCTCTGTCTGACCACTCTCGGGACTCTGCTCTCAGTTCTAGATCGAAGTCTTAGTTCCGACAACCCGGCTCGGGCACCTCGGGTACCCTGCGTTAGGCTCTATTGCCATCGCTCTAGCCAGTCAGATACCCTGAGCTAGTACCCTTGCTCCAGTGGTTCTCAACCTTCTTAATGTTGCGACCCCTTTATACAGCTCCTCATGCTATGGTAACCCCTAGTTATAAAATTATTTCGCTACTACTTCATAACTGTACTTTAGCTACTGTTATGCGGCCCCCGAGGGGGTCGCGACCCACAGGTTGAGAAGCACTTCTCTAAATGGGTTTTGATGAGGAGAAGCCAAAAGAATTTGTGCCTCTGCCAGTCTAGACCTGCTGCAGGGGTGAAGGGGGGAGGGGCCCTGGGACTGCAAAGCGTGACACCAAAGAGAGTACTTCTGTCAGGATCATTACAGCTCCAGCCTCCAAGTGAGCTTTAAGTTACCAGTGTTCGGAATGGTTTTTGGAGGGGGGTTGGAAGGGTGGACATCCAGGTGACTATTGCCGGAAAGCAGTTTCAAGTTGTAGTTAATGTAGTTAGGTGTGGTGCTCTGGATGGAAACACAGTATTGCTCGCTGCAAGATTGTTCACTTGACCTCAAGCATCCGGAATTTTAAGACGGTGTCTGATATTGTTGGTTACATTCTTTAAAGGAATATGGATCGAAGCACTTCCTCTGCTAGTCTAATGATCCTCAGAGTTACTCTTAGAGGGCACTGATAAATGTTGCCGTGGTAGTCATTTGGGATTATGGGAGTAGTCATAGGGCACTGACTGACTGCATTAGTAAGGTGGCTTGCTTTTGTGGTCGATAACTGCATTGAACTGACAGCTGTAACCTCAGTCTTTGGAAAATAAGATGTAGGAAGAAAATGCTTAGCGGAGAGCAAAGTTACACTCAGATAGGTTACATTTGTGAAATTACATTCGTAAAGCTACTATGTTGCTTTGCTTCACTTGTTAAAATAAACCAACAGAGTAGCACATAGTTGCTAGTTTTTGATTGACCCGACAGTTTCAGTTAACTCGTTGGAAATCCATTTCAGCTAAAGAAGTATGCGGTTTTTGGTTTTTTTCTGAGCAATCCTTTTTAAAAGATTTATTTGTTTTTGTTTTTGTTTTTTTTTACTTAAAAATATATGTATGTGAGTGTTTGCTTCTTTGTATGTATGTGTAGCACATGCATACAGAGGCCAGAAGAGGCCTTTGGATTCCCTGGAACTGAAGTTATGTATGGTTGTGAGCCTGTATATGGATGTTGGGAATAGAACCAGAGTCCATTTCACAAGCAGCCAGTGCTTTTAGCCATCTATCCAGATCTCCAATTTTGTTTAAAGTCAATAAGCCTTTTAATAAAAGGCTTAAATTGAGCTTACTTTTGTTTTTGAAGCAGGGTCTTACCATGTAGCTTTGTTTGGTCTTGAACTCACAGAGATACACCTGCCTTGACCTCCTGGGTGCTGGGATAAAAGACAGTGCCATGTCTTGCTGCTCCAAACTGCCCTTTTTTTTTTTTTTTTTTTTTTTTTTTTTTTCTAGTTTGACAATTTGTTTTTGTTTCCATTTTCTCCTGGTCATTTACCTACCTTGTGAAAACGAGCTTTCACTTTTTTAGTTCACTGGCAGCACTCACTCTCTTCTCTTCCTGTAAACCACACTGGTGTCCAGAGCCCTGGAATGGCAGAGCAAACGTTAAGCACCTGCAGTGGTTATTAGGTCAGGGGACAGAGAGTCCTGGAAACACTTGAGTCCCTGAAGCTAGCCATGCAGGCATCTGAAGAAAGTGTTCCAGACACAGGCCTTCGCCCCTGTAAAAGTCTTGATGCCTATGTTCCCTGGACTGTTGGTTGGGGATCAGGAAAGAGGTCAGTGTGGCTGGAGGGGGCAGTGGGAAAGGGAGAGTAATAAATGTTCTAAAAGTAATATGGTCATATAAGCCATTAAAAGGACATTGGCCCACATTCTGAGTGAATGAGTCACTGGAATGTTTGGAGCAAAGGAGACAGAGGTTCTGTATTTAGGTTGATTTGGTTGCTGTGGTTGAGAGTGTAGACAGTGTCAGGTGGTCCCTGTTATAGCCCAGGAGGAAAGGTGGGGCAGATCAGGATTATTAGCATTGGAGACAGTAGGAAGTGGTCATGTTGACCATATCCCAGCAGAACCCAAATTGGGTTTTGTCTGACAGAAGTAGTATCGATCATACCGATGGGGACATTTGTTCACGAGTTCAATTTTCAGTGCTGATTGTGTAACTTAGTGTTTGGTAGACTCCCTGCAAAGGGCCAAGGACTTTTCTCTTTCTCTGTGTTTCTCTGCTGCTGCACAAAAGCTGTCATAGGTAGTGTAGGCACAGCTTTCCCAAAACAGCTTTTAAGAAGCATTTGGGGACAATGCTTTCCTGGCCTTAGTGTAGCTCTCCTCAGGAGCTCAGGAAGCACACTGTCCCTTCCTCCAAACATCTTGTTGTTTTATTACTTTACCTGAAGCTGTGGTGGAAACAAAGGTACTATCTATAGGAGCTTAACATGGGGATATCACTTTTTGTGATGGGGCAGGGCCATATTTGATTAAAATTAGATTTGGGAGTTTTCTAGAATAAGAGAGAGTCTTTATTATATAATATGAAAAACAAGATTTTTACCTTAATGAAAAGTGAGGAATCATTTAAATATAAAATGGCCAGCAAAATAGCTCAGTAAGGAAAGGTACTTGTCAACAAGTCTGATCCTCAGAACTTACTCACTCCTCCTCCACAGTTACACGCAGTACCAGGACTCCTTCCTTAGTCTCCTTGGACAAACAGTGAAGGTCTCTTGGCTCTAACTCTCCTATCCAAGTGCTAACAAGGCCCAGCCCAGCTTAGCAGAAGAGAAGGTGTGGGGACAGGTGGATCTGGATGGTATGGCCCCAGATTCTTGGCTTCACTTCTGTCCTAGGTCGAATTGACATTTGGTTGTGTTAATATGATAACCAGCACTTTTAGTTGTCATTTTCCATGTTTTCCCAGCCATCATATCCACGTCCAGCTTCCCACTCACTGTTATCAGGAGCTCCAGGGTGTTGTGGATAAACCTGTTTGGCATCAGTAGACAGTGGTTACACCTTAGCTGAGTCTCCCTGCTTCACTCTTCATTCCTGTGCTCATAGTCTCTCTCTCCTGGCGGCCTCTCTTCTCTGCCTTCTTTCTTCCTCGTCCCAGTCTCCCCTGAGACCCCTTACTTGATCAAGTCCCACCTCTCTTACCACCTCCCAATCACAGGCTCCAGCCTTTTTAGCCAATTGTTTTTAAATTGGGGCGCTAGGTTCATATAACAAAGGCTTGCTATACATGAGAATTAGCTCAGCTTGAGGCAACCAGATCTTGAAGTAGAGAATTTATCATTTGAACGCATAGCAGCAACAGATCAACCCCCAACAAGCTGCCTTTGTATATCCCAGAACCAGCATCCAGACAGGTCCTCAGTTCTTACCTCTTCATTCCCTCGATTCCAGCCAGTGGCTTTGATTTTTTTTTTGTTTTAGAAATTTTCTAAGATTTATATCCATTAGGCCACCAGCTTTCATGTTTCTGAGCTCAGGATCCCATTACACACTTAAAAATTAATGAACTTACATGAAGGCAGATAATGTCTTGATAGTGTTGTGAAAACTACTTTAACTTTAGGTAGGTCCCTTGCACCAGGCTCTAGCGCTATAAGTCTGTAGGGGTTGAGTAGCCACAGCTGACAACCTCTGGTTGGTCGGCACTGCTGCTGTGCTTCACTGCATCAGCACTCTTGTAAGATGGGTCTCGAATTTTCTTTTTCTCATATCAGTCACTGCATCGAACCCATTGTTCTCTGTCTGTCTGTCTGTCTGTCTATCATCTATTCATTCACTTTGTTTTGTTTTTTTGAGACTGGGGTGGCGGGGGGGCTGTGGAGGGGTCTCACTATGTAGCCCTAGCTGCCTGGAACTCACTAAGTAGACCCAGGTTGGGCTCAAACTCAGACTCCATTAGGCTCTGCCTCCTCAGTGCTGGGATTAAAAGCAGATGACTTTTTTTTCTCTCTCTCTCACACCCTTTATTCTTTTATCTTAGTCAAGTGTCAAAATAATTCTTCATCCTGCCACCCTCTTTCCTTCTCTGAAACTTATACAACAAATAGCTTGCTTCTGCTGTTTCTCCTGTCATTTCCAGTCTGGCTGTTCTCTGACTCTGAGTTTTCTTTTGTAGTATGTCTGGTGGCAAGCTCGATCCAGCTCTTAAGTCTTAGCACATGCCACAGCTACTCCTATTGTATCCAACTGATCTCTTCTGGAACCTCTGCTATCTCTGTCTTGCCTGTTTTTCTAAGCTGTTATCCTGCCTTGCTGATCTAGCCTCTACTCATTTTTAATGTCCTCAGCTTTATCATCTTTGCAGTGCATGTTGGCATTCACTGTACTGACCTGTTCCAGATGATTGTAGTTACTATAGTCTGAAAGCTTGTCCTGAGGTCCAATATCCCTGCTTCTACATGGTAGTGATGGCTGCTTTGCATGTTTGAAAGTGAACTGATTGTCTTCCCTTTACATTAACAAACAGTGAATATACAGCATATGGTGAAAAACAGCCATGGATACCTGTATAATAAATTAACATAAATATAGATTACAGTAAATGCTGGCTCTGTAAGGCATGGGAGAATACTTAGGTTTGCCAAGAAGTCTCTCTAAGGAGTTCAAATCTAAATTGAACCCTGAAGACTAGGAAGACCAAAGAGGAAGGAAGCATTTCCTGGAGAAAGAAGAGCAGCATTAATAAGGACTTCGTAGCCGAGAAGAAAAAGTAAAATGGGGGTCTACTGAGCTGGCCGATCTTACCATGCCTTTAGACCAGAAAAGGGAGTTAAGATTTTATTTTACTTGCACCAAGAGTCATAGGAATAGTTTCAGCACATTCTGAAATACTCTCCAGGCAGTCCAGATGACTAGGAGGATTAAGGAGATGATCTGGGTGGTGTGGTTGGAAGCTTTTATCAGTACTCTAGGGGAGAGGGCAAGTTGTCTGAACTGTAAGTTGATGCGATACAGCACACATTGGAGATGTGTTTTGGAGCCTTGAGCCCAAAGGAAGGAAGAAGCCTGAAAGATGAGTCAGAGTTTCTTCAGAAAGGGCAAGCATGTATTTCAGGCAGAAGGAGCATTATGTACAAAGGTGTGGTGGAACATACCTGTGATCCCAACACTTGAGAGGTGGAGACAGGAATGTCTGAAGACCTGAAAGAATCTCACCAGGGGGACTGAAGTCACTGTGCAAGGCCACATGAGGTCTTCAGATTCGGTGTCTGGTCTGTATTTGGGGATTTCTTGGTTACAGTCAGTAATGGAAGTTGAGGGAGTAAACGAAATTAGTAGGAATAGGTAAAACTCTGCCTATTACCAGAGAGAGCATACAGAAAGCCTAATCCCAAGTCCAGAGTCTGGGGAGCATCGGTGTTAAGAGGTGCTGCAGTGAGACCTGAAATAAACCAGCTAATGTGCTACAAAAGGACCAGAATGCACAAAGCCAGGTTTCTTCAGTGTAGGCCATGATTTTAGTTGATGCCTTGGGAAATTAGAAGAGCCTTTAAGAGCATCCTAGAGGGATCAACAATGGGCATCATTGGGAGAGTGAGCTGGTGCAACCAGAGATTTACAGTGAACACATCTGTGGAGACTTCACCGAGAAAGGTGGGTTGTTGCATACAGATGGCTGGGATAGGGCTGAGAGGCCAAGAGAGAGGGTGTATGGTGGATTTCTTGCTGGAATCACTGATTTTTTAAAAACTATTTGAAACATTTAGATGATGTCTGGAAGAGAGGTTAAAGGAGAGAAGCTCTGGATCTTCAGCTCTTTCTTTCTTTCTTTCTTTCTTTCTTTCTTTCTTTCTTTCTTTCTTTCTTCTTTTGTCTGAAGAAACATCTGAGACAACTCTCTTTTCTTCTATATAAAGCATGTCCTATTTCCATGCAGTAGTGCCATTAGAAAACAGCTCTTCCTCTCCTTAGGAAAGTAGCTTTGATTAGGTCAGTTACATCTCTACTGCACTCTTCAAAGAGCCTTCCTTATTTACATCCTTTACAAAAGCAGCAACCTTTATAGTCCTACAAGAACCAGAGCTTCCTCAGGCTCACACAGGTCTATGTAGTGTGTGCCTCTTCTTTTCCCTTTTGCCTATTCAAGCTTCTTTCTACCTCTAACCTGCCCTTCAACTGCATTCAATTTTCCTTCAATCTACCAACGGTTCCTGCTTCTTTTTCCTTTAATACTGATACTTCATTTGCTTGAATATTATTTGCCTACCCTTGTTTCCAAGCCAAATTACCCTGCCATAATCAGCCTCCAGTTCATCTGTTAATATTTGACTCAGGCAGAGTAAGTTGTTCCTTTCTGCATCCAGGACACCCTTCATTCTTCTGTTACATTAACATATGCTTTTAGTATTACCTATTTACATGTCTCTTCAACTGGATTATCAGCTCCTGTAGACCAGAGACTGTAGTGATCTTCAATATATTGTGAATTGCACATATAAGATCTGGTGTCTATGAAATATAAACAAACCCAGTGTGTTGTCTGGGTTGCTGAGTTTAACCATTACTGAAATTCAGTAGATCCATAGCATACTGGAATTGAAAGTGAACATTTTAAAAATAAGACTACTGAGGCTCAGGGAGACACTGTGATTTCCCCCCCAGGGTTTCTAGTGGATTCTCCTGACTTCCAAGGTATAGCATCTGCATACCTTTAGCTGCTATCGGTTAATGCTGATTAGGAATATTTAAGGTAGAGCCAACCTGTGAACACTTACTATCCATCATGCCATTTAGTTCTTAAATTACAGCATGTGACTCAAGCATTGAAATGAAGTAGGTAAATCTGGCTACCACCTAGCCCACTGTTCCCTTACAACGAGTGCTCTCAGTAATTAGCCTTAAAGGGGGAGGGGGTTGAAATGAACATCAGTAATAACACTGTCTGGAAAAGGGCGTTTGGATTTCTAGTCTTCCTTCAAGCAAATTAAAGTATGTAAAAGTAAGATTTAAGAGGTTAGAGGTGTAGCTTAGCACTGAGTATGAGCTTGGCAAGTGTGAGCTAATTTCATTCATCAGAATGAAATTAAATAAAAGTCAAACTTAATATCCTTTCATTATAGTTCACTTTACCTTTGCTTGATGTGAAATTGTGTGTGTGTGTGTGTGTGTGTGTGTGTGTGTGTGTGTGAGAGAGAGAGAGAGAGAGAGAGAGAGAGAGAGAGAGATTGTATAAATATTTTGGAGAAGAGGAAGTAGTTGTGTAACATTTTTCAGAGTCCTTTTGGCCTTCTGAAAGACCAAACATTCTCTCCAATAACTGTAGATACTTTGCTGTTGTGAAACATGACCTCAAAGCAAAGTACACAAACAATTCTTTTATAGATGCTACTGGAATTATTTTTAATCCTTGCTACTTGCTTTCATTTTTAGGGTTTGTGTTTAGTGAATCAGAGGGATCTGCATTAGAGCAGTTTGAAGGTGGCCCCTGTGCTGTTATTGCACCTGTTCAGGTAACATAGACTACTTTACCAACTCCTTAGATAAGGCACATGTTCGAAAGTTTAGCACTTGCCTTTGTTTTCTGATTGTCTGTACTCTATAGAACAACCACTTACACATAGAGTTCTAACTATCCAAAATAAAGATAAGTTCTTTATTTCAGAGCATGTGTAAGTCCTTACAATAGTAGCATTTTCACAGTTTTCAAGGAAAAGTAAGAGGTATACCCTGATTTTTAGAAGATTAGGAATTAGACATAAAGATTCCTTGTGTAATACAATGAACCTGTTGATCCTATAAGATCTATACATTTAAGGGGTATATTCATAGCAATTAGGCCTTTATCATTTATTCTGTCTACAAAGATGTTCCTAGAAAGTTGAAGATGGGTGAATGCTTTTATGGCCTAAATTTTTTAAGTGTTAAACACAAGTTAGCTTTATATATTATTTTGGGCTAAAGATTGGCCCTTTTATTTTAAGTAAGTTACAACCAGCTACAAACACAATTTAAAGAATATTTTTTCCTTTGTACAAAGAGTTTTGTGTTGTTTTCGAAATGACCTTGTTTTAAATCTTAATGTTTTTGAATTTCAGAACAGACTAGTGCCATAAACTGTTAAATTGCTGGAATCAACAGCTTCTGGTTTATTGTTATAAATGTGACTATCAGTGAAACTTCAAAGCTATTCATACTTTAAAATGTTTACTTAATTAGAAATGATGCAAATTACACACTAAACATGAAGGATACATTTCTAAACTCTTGATTACATAATACATTAGTTCCCAACATTGTCTTCCATATGTTAACGTCACTCAATTAAAAGGAAGTAGTTTTTCTTTTTCTGTAAAAGAAAAACCATCTCAGGAATGGAGAGGTGGCTCAGTGGTTTAGAACTCTTGTTACTCTTCCAAAGGACACAGACACATATGATGTACATACAAAAATGCAGGCAAAACATTCATACACATAAAGTAAATCTAAAAAAAAATAAAAAATGAAAAGCAGTCTGAGTTATTACAAAATATACCTCCATAGATCTTCTTGTTTTTATTTCTTCAAAGAATAAAGCAAATTTTTTTCACATTGGTAAAATTATTAAGAAAAATAAGAGTGTCTAAATCTTGCTTCAATGTGGTTAAGTATATAGAGTAGAAATTTAAATATAACAATTATAGAATGTTTATATATTCTGTGTGATTACATATACTTATATTATACTATACACCTACTTATATGTTATATATAATATTTATATTAAATATACTATTTATAATATATATAATATACTACTACTAATTATTATTATATCTATCTTCCTGAGTTTGCTGAGGCAACTTTTAGGTACCAGTAGGAATTTTGTCTGAATTTGAAGACCTTTGCCCTGTCATGTGTATTCCACTTAGAAACAGTCTCTATGGTCAGTAATAGTGGTATAGGATTGGAGTCCAGTGGGTATAGTTAAACAGAAGATCGATTATAGGCATTTAAAATTCAGTGTATATCAAAAACAAGCAAGGGATAACTTTAACATTAACATTTTCACTGCCTTGTTACAGACCTTTAACACAGTGGGTTTGCTTTGAGAAACATGCCAATATTTTCAATCAGTAAACTTATTTGTTTCTACTTAAGCATCAAAGTTAAGTCATTAAGAGTAATGAGAGAACTTAGTAAGTCAAAATATTAACGGTAACATTTTGAACTATTAAGTTTAGACTGTGATACTTCTAGAAAATGTACATAGCAATAGCATTAAACAGATAATTGATTTATTAAATAAGAATTTACCAAGATTTTTTAATACTGTGATAAAGGAACTCTGACCTGTGGGGAAATAAAATGAAATTTTATAAATACTACCATTATGACAAGCAGATTGAGGGGCAAATGATTTTAGGTCATCTTTTACCATGTGCCAGATAGATCCTTAAGAAACCACAGCATTGATGTCCCAATGCTCTAAGGAAAAGGATTACTTTAAGCTCAGAAAAAAATTCAATAAATTAAGGGATTAAGGTATTAAGGGATATTGTCTGTCTTTAACAGTGAATTAGTACAAATTGGGTAAGAAAAACACTATCCCCACAGGTCAAACGGGCATCACAAAGTAGTTGTTAACAGGCACACTGATGCTAGACAAGAAAAGAATAAAAACATTTGCAGAGTGCAGGCCAGTAAAAATCAAGTGGCAGCTTGATTCTATTTTCTTTTCTTTTTTAACTGTCTAGATATAAACTTGTCAAGGCATATGTTGGTGGAGTGGTACTGGCACTCTTGAATATTGCTGTCTAGTTCAGATTTGACTAAGGTTCTGTGAAGGTGTTGTAGACTGTGGTTAGAGTTATAATAATATAGATTTTTAATGCAATAATTTACTTCTGAGAAACTGTTTATAAATAACCCTTCATACAGAAAAAGTTTTCTTCATGAAGAAACTCATTTATAGTAGCAAAAGTTACAACCAACCTAATGTATTGTAACAAAATTTAAATGTAAACATAACAGATAAATCTTGGAACTTCATAAAAGTATTGATTATGGCTGTTGATTTCTGGGAAAAACAGAAAATATAGTGCTTAATGTATGCACTATAATGTCTTCTTCCAAAAGTAGTAATGAAGGAATGATGAAGGCAGTGTTATATGTCAACAGCAGTAGTGTTAGTGGTGAAATTAATACCCTTGCTTTACCTTCCAAATTTGTTCTGTAAGTAGTTACACAGGGAGTTAATTTATGTTGATTGTTGATGATAGCATGACTTAACTATAATGTTTGTTTTATCTCTGTGTTAGTACAGTAGGACTTTACTGTTGGGGTAGTCACATTCTTTGACTTGGTGGCCTATTCGGGGCCAGTTAGTATGCTTGAGTACCTGGTATGCACTTTCTCATAGAATCCTTACTGAAATCTTCAGTTTGTCCTAGCACTTTTGATGAATTGATTAGTACATCAAGACTCAAGCTTAGGTCCTTCTGACTAAAAGCAGTCTTCATCCTGCCTTCTAGTAGCATATAATGAGTCCTATAATACCCCTATTTCTTAAACTTACCCTACAGGGATTCATAGTCAGTAGGTGGAGCCCAAGAACCCACATTTAAACAAGTCAACTGCATTGTGCCTTAAGGAGGCACTGTCCTGTACCCCACAGCTTTCTATGTATGACATAGTAAGAGATTAAAAATCAATTCATTTTCTTTCAAATCATATAACTTGATGACTCATTTCATGAAGTTATGAGTTCTTGTGAGAAAGTGATTAATAGTGGGATTTTTTCCCTTCCCTCTCGTCTCCTCTCCTCCCACCTCTTCCACCCCTCACCCCCTTCTTTCCATAGTACTGGGCATCTAGCACATAATCTTACCATGGTAGGCAAGTGTTCTACTACCAAGTTTCATCCTCGGTACTTTTGTCTTTTAGCTTAAGACAGGGCCTCATTAAGTTTCTGCAGATGGCCAGTAGTGGTATTCTCCGTATAACAGACCAGAGCTACAGGAAAGAATGGACCATTGTTGTATTTAGATGTCTTTTAACCCAGAAATCCAAGAGAAATGTAGAGGTATTCCTGTAAACCTTGACTATGTGAACAGATTACTAGGTTTCTATAAATCCAGTTATCTATTTATTATGGGAATTGATTCTCTATTTATTAGAAAGAATGTATCTGAGGTGGGTAATCTGTGAATCTGGGGCAAAGTTTATAGTAGTATATTCTAAGTAAATATCTGTATACCCTGACTTTTGACTGTGGGGGAAGACTTTGAATAAAACTACTCAGAAGATCAGAAAGATGGTATTAAGTTTTTCTGTTTTGTAAATAAAAGAGCTGCATGAGCTGTGATTACCTCGAGTTCTAACTGTTGCTTTAATTGTGTAAAGGCATTTCTTTTGAAGAAGCTTCTGTTTTCCTCCGAGAAGTCGTCCTGGCGGGACTGCTCAGGTATGCTAGCTGGCTTTAAAGTCTTTCCTTCGTCTTCTCTTTTAAACCTTCTCTACATCGCATTTATTAGTAATTCATTTTTAGAAGTCTGTCTTCAGTAGGAAACAATTGATGGAATATTATTTCTCAAATGTTTCAAAAAGTTTTATAAACAGTGACTTTGCTTTAAAATGTTCATTTTCAGATTTGTCTTAGTAAGAGACAGAAGACAGATTATTACAAGTAATAAGGCCTCTTGCTTAAATGGCTGTTTCTCTTAACCTATAGATGATAATATACCCCTAATGAAGACCCATATGCTCTGCTGTTTGCTTGACAGGATCTCACTATATAAAAAGGCTAGTCTGAAACTTGCTGTGTCAGACTGGTGCTCATTCTGCTTTAACTACTTGTTGCTAGGATGACATTCTTGCACCACCATGCCTCTGTGCTGTTGGTGGCTTCCCTCCCCCATCTTTTCTGTTTTCTTTTTTTGCCTTATTGAGCTCTAATGATAAAGAGCTGGGCATTCTTGTTTTATTCTTTTATTTTTTTTATTATAATGCATTATTAAATGGGAACACTGCAGGTCATTACATTGCAGAGGAAGCTATGAGAGTTTCTGCAGTTTGAATAACACTGATACAGGATGCCACCCAATGACAAACATTTGCATTCCACTTGGCAACTTACAAAGATCTTCCCTCAGCTGCATAATTCCTTGTAAGCCTCACAGTCACTTCTAGAAGGCGACTAGAGATTACAGTGCCAGTTTTGTGTAAGAACATAATAGCTTTTGTTCTAACCCATGACTGCAGAATCTCCTCAAGATTCTCAACCAAGGAGTTAAAGGAGTCCTGGTCATATATTCAGTGTGAATGTGATATATACAAGTTCAGTAAAGAAACTTTGAGAGTCAGTTATCACCATGACTCTTAATTTCGGAAAACATTTCTTCCTCAAAACTACAGTCTCTTTAACAAATTTGAAAACCATCATGATAATGTCATGAAGGCTGTGATACGACGTGAATGGAACCATTACTGACTATAAGAGACAGAAGGTCTTTTATCACAGAGTGTGACATAGGATGCAGTTACACAGGCTTCATTTGGAAGTTTGAGTGTGATAGTGCAAACTTGAGAGGGGACACCACTTGAAAGAGGGAGGGGCTGCCCAGATTCTGGAGGAAATGGCCTTGTTTGTGCCTTTCAACAAAACAGCTGTGCTCAGCCAACTGCAGGACGGTAGACAGCTTCTGCTTTATGCAGCAGAGCAGTGCTTGCTTCTGTTACAGTAATGGATTGTGGTTTGTGTGCTGATGGTGTCTTCTCGCCTTGCTCTTATTCCTGTAAATTGGTCAGGCAGAATTCAGCAGATGAGGAGAGCAAAGGTCCCCAGGGCCCTGTTGTTCCTCACATTTGATTCTGCAGGAAAGGGAGCTGAGTGCTGAGGTGCTCAAGACAGAGATGACCAGATTATTCTTTCTCATGATGTTAAATTCTGCACTTTTCAGTCTTCTCCTAACTGATGCCAGTATTTAAAGTGATAATATTTTTATCTTCTAAAGAGTAATTTACAGTCTTCTGGTTATACGGATTTTTCTTATTCTTAGAACACTTGATTTTCCCTGTTAAGCTGAGGCATTCTTACTGTTTCTCATGACTCGATTTTCTTTTCCAGACAAACCATTGTAACTTATCCTTTGGTTATTTTTAGAGGACGAGCAGAAGGAGCTCCTTTGTCATACCTTGTGTGATATTTTAGAAAGTGCTTGTGACAGCTCTGGATCTTACTGCTTGGTTTCATGGTTGAGAGGAAGGACACCTGAGGAAGCGGCTAGGATTTCTGGGAGTCCTGCACAGTCTAGTTGCCAAGTGGAGCATTCTTGTAAGATACATTTTTATTTCACGAAGTAATTTCTTATTCTTTTGTTTTAACATATCTGTTGAAAATTGCAAAGAGAATATATTTTAAGTTTTTATAACACTTTTTCTTAAGTTTTTAATTCGTAATCTTAAATATTTTCTATTTCCTTTTCCATTATTTTATTTAGTGTAAGACAGTGCATTTTTGCAAAAAGAGTTACATCTGTCTCTTAAGCATTTTAAAAATAATTCTAGCTAGCTTCTCCTTGATGCTTTGCTTTGAGTATTAGAACTTTGATTTTAAAAATCTAAAGAACATCTATCTGTATGCTATAGGTTCAGGTGCACTGTGTTCTTTAGATGAGAGGCACTTTCTATACCATGAAATGCTTAAATATCCTTAGCTGCTTTCTAGAACAAAGATGGAGGTATTTTCTTAATTAAACACTGTTATTTTGCTCTTGAACCTTTTGAACGTTGTTATATATTTGGACTAAGGTAATTTTAGTTTCCGTTTTACTTATGTCCTAAGTTTTCTACATCTTGATGTAGTTTCTTTATTTTAAATAACACAATAATACCTACTTTCATTCATAAATGTTACACACTTGAACATTCTTAAAAGTGGCCTAAACACTGCCAAAATGAACAAGTAAGTTATCGACTTCTGGTGGCAGGGAGACTAGAGAGGAGCTGTTCTTGGGTTTGCTTTCGTGGAGTCATCTTGCTAGTAGGTGAGTTCTGATAATTGTTAGTTCCCAAATAAATAGACTTGAATAAGTACTTTATTTCATGTATACTGGAACATACTCACTACCTTCTATATAAAAATGATTTTGTAAATGATAGATACCAGGCATTAGGAAGTAAATATTGATTGTGTGTGATGGGTATCACTCTCCATATAGAACTGTCTTCAGACAGTGTCACTTCCCCTGAGCTGAAATGCCCATGTTTTCACTGAACATTTCCTTCCATCTATGATTAGAACAGCTTGTGCTTGGCAAATTTTATAACACATTTGCAAGAAATAATTTAAAAAATTTAAACAGTTGTGTAATATTTCTTTTCAGACCTTTAAAACACTGCCTTTCAAAAAGAATTTATTTGGGAATTGATAATTACATTTAATGACAAAATTATTCAAAAGGATGACAGTAAAGCATTATTTAGACTCATTTTTAAATGTTTGGTAAATTTGACTGTGTGACATGTAAGCATGTTAATAATTCCATTTGAGATATTAAATATTGAGAAAGGGACACTCAAACCATTCAAAGTGTTGAAGCTCATTTGGCATTTTACATTAGTGTTGTATTTAGCATTACATGCATACCATATGCTTACTCTGGAGTGGTGCTGCATTTCCATGCTAACATGTTAGCATGCTCTAGAGTGAAGGGTGTCACAGCACACTGTTTGTTACCTACATCACTAATTTAGAGGGTCATATTAGATTGAATCCTCCTCCAAAAAGACATGATGTAGGATTTTCTAGTTCACTTAATGCCTCATTTTAAAAATAAACATGACATAAAACCATACTTGAAATATGCTTTTAACTTCATATACCTTTAAAACATTTTATTAACTGAGAATCTGAGAACTTAGATGCTGACAGTTGAACAGAACTTACATTGAAATACTATTCCATATAATAATGTTTTATTTGTTTTTCTTTATTCCCAGCTGTGGTCCACCTCTTGTCTTTATTTCCTACCATCTCTGACTGCTAAGCCATATGGTTTTTGTTTGTTTGTTTGTTTGTTTGTTTGTTTCTTGAAAGTACTCTATGTAACTTTACAGTGCAGCATAAACAGTTTATAAAACAGTATAACTTGCATGAGGTCAGATAGAATTATTTTATCCTCAAAATGTATTGTGAAATCTTTCCCCTCTCACTAGTATCACATTGTGTACAGCATTACCTCCATTGGCTTTTGTGGTGTGGTTTTTTTTTTTTTTTTGCTTGTAAGTAATGCATACTTGTTTGCAGTAGTAAATTCTTGGGTTCAATTTCAGTTTGTTTCCCACCCAAACCAAAAGATAAATTAAGCCATTTGGACTTCTAAAGAATTTAGAAAGTCATTTGAAACATTGAAAAGTTAAAATCAAGCTATATAAAGCTAATATAATGTGATATTTTAAATTGTAAATAAAAGTTTTAATTCTGATTTCATAATCATTTTTAATCACTAGTGAAAATGTGTGACTTACTATGATTTGCTTCATAAAATTGTTCATTGCAAGAAAGTAGTCGTTTTGATTAGCCATTTTAAAAGATATTATCCTATGGAAGCCAAGGCTGAGTCTACGTTTCAGTGCTGGTTAGAGCTTGGTGCTCTTAGGATTCCTCTGGAGACCTCAGCTCCCTCTTTTACAAGTAAAGAGGATGAGGCTAAGACCTCTAATTGGCGGAGACCTTTGCTCACAAGAGGGACCAGCAATTAGTAAAGCCTTAGTAAATATTATCTGTTTAAATGCTTTCGTTGATTTCTTTAAAACATTTAAAACTTGTAGTTTACTAATACAATCTTAACAGTTACTGATTGCATGAATGAATGAGGAAACAAACTTAAATCTGTCCTTGAACCTGTGGTTTCAGTGCTATGTCTAGTATATGCAATTAATTAGTAGGCATTAAGCCTAAGGATTTTATGTCAAAAAAGAGTAGTCCTGATGGTTACTGCTATCCGTAAACTAGGGCATTATTTTAAAATCAGAACACATGATAATATGTGACAAACAGGCAGTAGTCCATCCTATTTTGCATGTTCTCCTAGCTGTGACTGAATTGTACAGAGATGTTCGTTACTTAGTAACCCTTCTGCATTCTCAGTACTATATCCATTTTAGTTATAATCATAGTAACTAAGATGATAAACTATAAATTCATGTTGTTATAAAGTTCAGACTAAACTGAGAATTATAAGGGAATAAGAAATAGGGAATGTTTTGATTGCTTGAAAGTATTTACAGCCTGCTGTGTGTATCTTGTGTCATTTATTTGCCATGTGTAGTGCTGAAAAGTGTCTTTTATGTATAGCTGCCTTGGCTGTCGAAGAGCTTGGCTTTGAGCGATTTCATGCATTAATTCAGTAAGTAACATTGAAACATTTAAAATACTTACCTTGTGGACAAATTGCCATTTTAAGTATGTTCATACTGTGGAAAGATCCTTAGATATACATAGCACTTCTTAACTTAGACATGAGCTTAAAATACCTTTTTTGAGCACTTACTTAATTTCAAATTTAAAAATAATATATACATGTATATGATTCTAAGTTCTAAAGTAACTAAGTACATTTTTCAAAACACTAAATCAAATATGTCTTCATCATTATCAGTGAAAAAACTCATTTTATCATGCTTTTCTGTTCTGAATGAATGTAAACCCATTTGTAGTGAGCTCAATACTAGGATCATTTTTCTCCCAAAATATGCTTCCTGTAATTTTCATTAAAAGCACCCATATTTTATCAGAACATTCAAAGTTTTTATTATAAAGTCAAAGGGAGGCTGCTATGTTGACAGAATCATAGGTGGCGTTTTGAAATTTAACATTAATTTATTTTAGAAGAAGCACCAAATTCATACTGTAGTTTTAGCCCTCAGATGTTTGTTGAAGAGCTTTAATGCTTTAATAATAGTTTTCTGGTTGTTGAACACCTCTCCAAAGAGGGCCAGTCTGTTGTCTAAATAATTACATAGACTGAAGAACTGGGGGCAGGTCTATACCCAAGAGAGCTGGAGGCTCCTGACAGTGCTCAGACTGTCTCAGGAGACTGGGTTATATGGAAGGAGCTGTCAGTGGTAGTTTTTGTTTTCCATGGCTAAATTTTTGATTTTAGAACTTGAAGATACTTAATAAAAATCACTTGTTTGCATATAGTAATGAGTAAGAATTTGAAACTTTTTTCCATTTATCGATAGAGTATTCAGGATATTAATACTTAATTCTTCTTCCCCCCCCAGAAAAAGATCATTCAGAACTGTATCAGAATTAAAAGATGCTGTCTTGGACCAGTATTCAATGTGGGGAAACAAATTTGGAGTGTTGCTTTTTCTCTATTCTGTATTACTGACAAAGGTTTGTTTAAGACAATTTACTTTCTTAGCTCAGTGCTGTTTTTCCTGTTTGCTGTCAGAACCTATGTGGCGATGTCTATACATCCAGGGTAAGACTCTTGTGCCTCCTAAGGACTTTGTTCCTGCCTTCACTCATTCTTTAACCACTTCCACACTCTCCTCCCCTCTGCCCTTATGGACTGTAGAGGGGACTGCTAATGTTCTAATCATAGAACGCTGTCGGGGCTTGTGGATTTTGGTTTCTTTGGTCTTGGCAGTGTCTCTCGCACTTGACCTTTTAGGCCCTGTAGAGACTCTTTGACGTCTACTTTTTCTGGATTTATTTGTTAATTGTTATGCTAGTTTCTCACAGTGTCTCATATTAAAAAAAAAACAAAAACAAAAAAAAACCCAGCATTTTCTGTCATCATTTTGTTTTCTTCTTTATGTGTTCTCTCACATGTTTTTCTTCTTCTGAAATTTAGAATTCCAGAAGAGTCTTTTCCTGGGTCCTGTGTAATTGTTCTTATTTTTCTTCTATGGGTAGCTATTTCTCTCAGCTTACCTCTCTGCACCTAACTCCAACATGCACACCTCTGGTCCTGTCTTCTTTGCAAATGTCAATTTCAATTGCTTGTGGCCTTGCTATCTCACTTGGAATATCTCCTGATTATACCTTGTCTGAAATCAGCTTTTTTTTTCCTTATGTTTTTTGAGCATTGACTCTGTATGATAGGTATGTGACATCATTTTGTTTAAATAAAGGTTTTCTATTTTTCATTATAAAATGGCATATTAATAATTCTATTACGGTCATGATTTGAGGCATTAGTTTTTAGATTTATTTTATTTATTACATGCAAAAGACATTTGGAAAAATAGAAGATAGGACTTTAAGTTTGTTGACAGGACTCAGGAGCAAACTCTGGGTAGTAAAGACCATTTGGTATATGTAGGGCCTTTATACATGAGAAGAGTTTTACAAACAACAGGACAAGCAAGTCTAAAGAAGAAAGGAACTGGGGTCTAACCCAGTTTTGGGGCTCATAAATACTTCAAATCTACTGCAGTGGGATATACCTAGGGACAACTCTGAAAGGTGACATTCACACCTTTTATATAAGAGGTCTCTTGTGAATTGTGTAAAAGGTACTTGAGGTTTCGTATCATCAGAATTGGAACACAGTACAATGCTTAATATGGAAATGACAAAATCTTATTGTGTGGATAGAAGATGCCTGAATTGGAAGGAGAGTTTGTGATGAAAAGATTTGGTAAGTGGAAACTGACCAAGTAGTATTGTAGTAGAAGCCTAAATAAAGCAGAATGGTGACCATAGAATGGAGGAAAAAAGGGAACACATTTATAATCAAGAATAAATTATAAGAGAAATTGGCCAAATACTTGAATGAGGTCAGGTGGTTAGGGTAGTGGTAGGGGCTAAGGTATTGTACCCTCATGAACTGTTCGTTCTCAACGGTGTTTATGCCTCAAATTCCGATGCTCCCCGTATTCCTGACCTTTGACCTTTGACCTGTATCCCAGCCATTTATGTCAGATGTTCCCTGGGATACCTTTGAACCTTTGCTCTCTAAAGTGCCCCTTCTGCCCACTGACTGTGCCTTTTTCCCACCATGCATTTTGACATTGTCATAGCCTGCTTTGTTTTGTTCTGTAGGATGACAAGTCAGGATCACCTAGCTCTCTGTTTTTCTCTGTGGTCCTTAGACAACCTTTTAACACTTTGATTGCTGGTTGTCTAATCCACCCATAGCTTGGCCTCTAATAGGACAGTCAGTGACTCACATTAGGTGAACATTGCTGTGGATGTCACTTCCCTGCCTTTCCTGTGCTTCTCCACCTCCCTTCTGGAAGACTGAAAAGGTATCAGGAGGTAGTGTTTAAGAAATGAGAAGCCGCCTGTTCTCATAACTGATACTTTATTTTGTTACTGCATATTTGAATTACCAATTTGGGGGAGAAGTATAGTCATCTGTAAACTTTCCATTTTCTTCTTCTTATACCTCTCATGTATTTAACTGGATATCTCTATCGAAACTCAAAAGTCTATGACTTTATTATAATTTTTTAATGACCAAAACTAAATTTAGTTTTCTCTGTAGGTATATTAGATTTTAATTTAATTTATTCTGAAGTTAAATAAATACTAATTTTTTTTTAAAATGAATTCCTCTTCTCTCTTGAAAATTGTTATCTCTGTCCCTTTAATCAACATTAGACATGCTACTTCTGAGTCCCTTAGTGTCCTTCATAGAGCCCATGAAAGAAAATGGAAAGTAATCTTTGGGAGCTACTTCTTACCATCTCAAATACAAATCTCATTTGAACAATATTTTATTAACATACAGTCCAAACTGGTCATCCTTTGCATTAAATGAAGTTAATAAAATTTTGGTTTCTTTAGGGCATTGAAAACATAAAGAATTCAATTGAAGATGCAAATGAGCCTTTGATAGACCCTGTGTACGGGCATGGCAGGTAATGGCTGCACTCTGCTGTCTCTTACTAAGTCTAGGCATTAGGATCGAGAGGCTGTCTGATGAATGTGTTGGTAGCACAAGTCTATGGTCTTGACTGGCCCTGTGCCACATGCATTGCGCTGCTTTCATCTCAGTCAGTGCTTGCTGTGTGTGGCCAGTGTTGACATCCAGGTTCAGGTTGTTTACACATGACTCTTATGATGACAAGTATCTTGTTGACATTACTAATGGCAATAATTTTAACAAAGTGTTCTTTATATCCATTTATGGCCTTTTAAAAAAGTCTAAATTTATCCACATTAACTTTGAAATAAATGTTCTCTTACCTATCTGGCTTAGTTTCTTTTAGAGTTGAAACAATTCTTTTCTATTTTTTTTTTTCTTTTTTAGCTTATTTTACCCAAATCAATAGACTAGAGAAATTAATCTATTCTCGCACAAGTCTTTACTTTTACATGTGTCTGCCTTAGCTGTTAAGACCATTGAACTGATCATGGGGTTCCCAATGGAGAAGTTAGAGAGAAGACTGAAAGAACTGAAGGGGTTTGTGGCCTCATGGGGAGAGTAACAATACCAACCAACCAGAGTCTAAACCACCAGCCTGGGAGCACATAGGGAGGGACCCATGGCACCAGCTATATAAGTAGGGGAGGATGGCCTTGTCAGGCATAGGTGGGAGAGGAAGTCCCTGGTTCCTTGAAGGCTGGATGCCCCAGTATGGGGGAATTCGAGGGTAGGAAGGTGGGAGTGGCTGGGTGGGTGGGTGGGGGCACATCCTCATAGAAGCAGGAGGAGGGGGATGGGAGAGGGGGTTTTTTGATGGGGGGGAAATAGGGAAAGGGGATAACATCTGAAATGTAAATAAAATATCCAATAATAAATTAAATAAATAAGAAAAAAGAAAATATCCAATAAAAAATATCAACACTGAAAAAAAGAGTCACCTATTTTCCATCAATGACTGCATGTGAAATATAATTACAATGGTCTCCATCTGTTTCAAAAAGAAGTGTCTTTGGTGAGGGGTGAGAATTGCATGTATAAGGATAAATATTTCAATTGTAGTTAAGGATTATGCTTCTTTATTAACGTGGCTTTTGTAGATTCTTCTCTAAGAACCATGACATTACTAGCCAGGTAGTAAGGTTTCCAATGCAGGTGGTTCTCTAGTTCCAAGTCTTAAAATTATGCTCATGCAAGTTACATTTTGTAGACTGAACAGTTTATATTTATTCAAGAGTATGTATAGGTGTGTGTGTGTTTGTGTGTGTGTATGTATATGTCTATATGTAAGTGTATATAGCAACAAATAAAGAAAAAGAGGCAATTAATGTGAGAGCAAGGAGGCATACAGGAAGGGTTGAAAAGAGAAGAGGGAAAATAATATAAATAATATAATTATAAATTCAAAAATGATTACACATAAAAGTAAATGTAATACTAAGTGAGATGAATTTTTATTCATTTAAATATGGCATCTTAAAGCTGTTAGGCTTCTGAGATCACACGGATGCAGATGCAGGTCAGCACTGTGGCCCTCAGTAAGGCCGGACATGGGAAAGGGAAGTCAAGGGTTCCGTTCATTTTATGTTTTAACATAATTTACTGTAAGAAGTCATTTAAAATTGTAGGAATTACTTTAAGAACTAGTTTGTGCCTATTTTAACTGATATTTCATTTTTATTGATAGCCAAAGCTTAATTAACCTCCTCCTGACGGGGCATGCAGTATCTAATGTATGGGATGGTGATAGAGAGTGCTCAGGAATGCGTAAGTATCTTCTTTGCTGTGTTCTTAAATGATTAATAATTTAGTGAAATATGAAAGATTTATCTTTATTTAATGGCTCTACATTATTATGCTAAGGTAAGTGCTTTCTATTACAAGAACCCTTTATGGTTTCTAAGATGCAGTAACATTAAGTGCAGGTTTTTGGAAGCCATCTTGGGTCTCAGATCTGTGAGCTTAGTCAGGCTTGACCCTGGAGGTTTTGATTTTCTCTGGTCTGTTACTGGGACTGCAGAGCTAACTTTAGAGATGGTGATCTGCCTCCTACTGGGTGTAACTGTGGGAACTTACCCAGAGGCAGTGCTGCATGCAGTGTTGCAGTACTGCATGCAGTGTTGCAGGTGATGGGGAGTTATAAAGAAAGTGAATTACTTGCTCTGACAAAACCCTGGCTTTTACTATTACTTTTAATGTACACTTATGATGCTGGGCAGATGTAATGTTTGCTGAGGCTTTACACCCACTCACCTTCAATCAGCATTACCATGTCTGGTACCAAACATCAGGTGAAGCACACTGGCCAGGACATTCACTTAAACAGCTGATGTGTGGCTATGGATTAAATCCCCTTCATTTGTTACTGGGCAATCTGAATTCATTTGTTTAGTCGTTTACTTCTTATGGAGTAAGTGCAATAAGCCTCTTAATGAAATGTCTATCATAGGATATGAAGCTTCATAGTTTCTGTTCATAGGCAAATTTATACTGTTTTCCCTTCAATTTGATGTTTGACAGCATTGTTACCAAACAACAGAGGATATATTATGTTTGAGAAAATGTTACTAATACTACTTTTCATTCCAAATGAATGATTCTCCACTTTTTATTTGAATTTTCCTCAAATTTTAGAAATTTGTATAACTAATTCAGAGAAAGAATCCAATGTTAGGAAAATTTTGAGTTAAAATTACAGAACTCTAGAATCTACAGAATACACTACAATCTTGCACTGTGCTGTCTGGAAATTAAAGCCTGACTTCCTACACACAGTGCAGCATAACTGACTTAGCAAGATCCTGGCTGTGCTGACTGCATAGAGAAAGACTATGCAGAAAGAGCCCAGAGAGCGCGCTGGCTTGTTCTGCTCTCTGTGTTCAAGCACATCCTAAGGACTCTGCATTCTGGTTTAGATGTGAAAGCTCATGATCCCGCTAGCTAGCTAAAGAGCTAATCTCTTGTGTAATGTGGAGTGTCTTTGATTCCACCCTGCTTACCTTCTCCCTCCTCCCAAAGCTTTCTGGTCTCTGAGAAATCTATAATTTCAAATAACTAGAGAAGAAACTGTAGCTTAAGTTCACCATTCCTCCTGGGCTCTAGTACTGCTACTTCCTGCTGCTTGCTGTGCCCACAACTGTTAAGTCTTTTGTTCGTTACTACATTATCTTGGTCCAGTTTCCTGTGCACTCCACAGTCTCTCCCAGGTTATCTTGTTAGAAGACTCCTGCCCCCCTAGGTACATAGGCTTTTACCATTTTGAGGGTCTTACCTCAGTTATAGAATTTGTTCATCACTTACATAAGCCTTGGTTCCTGGTGTCTGCAAATTCATTCATTTCTGATTCTTGAAGTACTGCCATTCAAGGCTAAGACTGTCATTTTACTATGGATAGTTTAAAGGACAGTTTAAGGATTGAAACTAAATAATGGCTAGAAGATAGAGTTATCTTCAGAAAGAGAATTGCCTGAGTGTATTTACATTTTTCTTCAGCCTTTTGGAATGTTAACTTGAACTTAATTTTATGTCCAGATGTTTAAGCATAAAATAAAATCCGTACATTTTTTCAGCATTTGCTGTGTATATTTCTGGTTTAGACAAGATGGTAGTAAGTGCAGAACATAAATGGCAAGTTATAGTGTAGGTTTCAAACACTCAGGCAAGTTACTTCTCTTGCCTTAATTTCCTTTATTTGGAAGTAATGCCTTCTTCAAATGCTATTGCAAATACTAAGAGTTCAAAAATGTCTGCAAGGGCTCATGGGAAGAGCTCAATTCTCTGTCAAATGCCCACAGATGATTTGATGCATAGTGAAATGAGACACATTGAAATACAAACCATAGACATGCTGAAGAAGGAACCTTTTTTGCAGTGTTTATATTGGTGTAAATAGACACAGGAGTTTTAATGTGGACAGATAGTATGCACAAGAGGGCTTTGGGGGAAGCATACATATGTTTAGACAAGGAGACAGACATTTGAAACAGAGTAGTGAACATTATTTTGAAAACTTAAAATCAGTAATATTCAGACCCCAGCTGAGAACAGTTAAGGGTAGAATTTTTAGGTATTGGAACATGGTCATAACCTTAAGACTTGTAGGTGATTGTGCTGTGTGTGCAGCCAGGTTTGACAAGCAGTACATTTGTGATGAGCACTGGTAAAGGAAAAGACTGGCAGCATAGGCTTGGATGGAAATATGCAGGCTGCCCAGTGCTGTACCACTGTAAGCACTGAACAAAGAAATAGCTCAGTAGGATCTAGGGGGAGAAAGCATGGTGTCAGTGTGTAGCCTTACTAGAAAGGAATCATAATCTGTGCGCTGTGGCACACAGCATAGACAGGGAGAGGTATGTGACAGTGACAGGCAGTGGCACAGGAAGGAAAGAGAACAGCCTATTTATTTCTTCCTATAAGCAGTATACTTTGGATGTGTGTTTTTAACCTCAATATGGTTGAGAAACTAAGACTTGGTTGATTATTAATTTGCCCAAAGTGAAACAACAGAAACTAAACTACCAGGATTTCTGACCATGGTAAAGCCTCTGCTTGTTCTGTGTAGAGCATCTTCTGAGGCAGAGTCTCCAGGAGGTAGAACTTATAGGGTTTTTCGTATTAGAGATCAGGGTAAAGTGAGGGTAATTTGCAGGATTTTAAACTGCATTTACACACAAAGTACAGGAAAGCCCTTAAAGGTGTGTATGCTTTGACAATCTGCTCAATCCTTCCAATATACTGCCATTATGTACTAGATTTCAGTGCTAGACATCCTAAAAGGTAGATGTTTGTCTACATGGAAAGAAGTTAATCCAAAGGTCTTTGTCCACAGCATAGAGTTGAACAGTGAGCTGAATAATGTAGCTCATTCTAGGAGAACAGGGATTAAGAAAGAGTAATTCTTTAGTAAGATAATTGAGATACAAACCACCTTTAAGGGAGTTGCTCTTCAGCATGGTGGGCAAGGATTTTGCTGGTAAGCTCATAGAAGTGTGGCCTTTGATAGGCTTCGTAGTTCTTGTTTTAATGATTGCAAGTTGTCTCTACTGTACACAAGGGAAAGGAGACAGTTTTATAGGAGCAGCAGGAAACAGGAACCTGAGTATTAAGTAGCCTTGGCAGTAGATGTTCCTTTGAAGAAATGATAGGCAAGGGAGAAAAAGCAACAAGTTTCATTCAGCTGAGGATGTTCAGGATAGGGAAGTTTACTGGGGGTTTAAGTGAGTGCAGTAAATGTGCAGAAGTAGAGAGGAGAGATGTAACCCACTGTCCTAAGGAACACAGCAGAGGGCAGTGGGAGGGGTCCGGAACATCCCACTTGTAAGGCTGTTAGGTTTGGGGGTTGTTTGTTGCTATGTCTGTTCTGTTTCATTTAGCTAGCAACAGTTGTCCCCTCTGGTAGGGGAGGAGAATGTGGATTTTAGGTGTGACCTGGGAATGTTCAGTGGAGGATGGACAAGGACATTTTTTCGCCTTTATTTATTAAGGTTACTTGGTGTTTAAACCATTATGTGTGTCTTTTGCCTTGAGCATTTTTCCTTGGTGAGCATGTGGGTGATTTCCAGTTTGACTGCTTTAAGACAAACCTGTAAGAAACACTGTGTGTGAGGCAGTCCTAGTCAATGTTCCTGCACGATTGACTTGCTAAACTAGATGTGTTTTAAGGATTTAGTCACAGCTTGACTTTTTCATAGTAATACCTTTATTGAAATCTCTTCTATGTATTATGCATGCTACCCATTCAAAATGTAGAATAAATCAAAACTGAAATACCTTTCTAACTTTATAAAGAAATCCTGGTCTTATCAGCTCCCCATACTTGTATCTACTCCATGCCAACAACTCCTATAAATAGAATTATATGGTGTCTGGTGTTTGTGTCAAATTTCTCCCACTTTGAACAGTGTTTCCCTGTACCAATGCTTTCCTTATATTGATGAGCAAGTGATATTGCAGGGTATGGTGAGCCATTCATCTTTATCCATCATCAATTTCTGGACATTTGAAATGGCTACCTGTTAGAAATAATGCTGTCAGGGACATCCTTGTGCGAGTTTTTGTGAGAGTGTGTGTTTTTAATCTTTCTTTGCTATATACCTAGAAATTGAAATCCTGAATAATACATTAACTCAGAAGATTTACTGTTTTGAGGAATATCTGTTTAACAATTTATGGCAACTTTGTCTTTAAAATATGCCTTACAACTAGTAAAGTATCAACATATCTTTCTGACTGTAGACTTTTGTTTTCTCTGTATTCTGGTTGATAACTGAATATTGTCCGTCTTTATAATTTGGTCAGACTTTGACAAGTGACTACACATTTTCATTGACATCTGTTCTGCTTCCTAATGAACCTGAGCTCAGTCCTTTGTTCACATGGAAGCTTGTAGCTCTGTTGCCCTCTGGGAATTGCCAGTTTATCATCTGCTGTTGGAGGGGGAGGGGGAGGCATTGCTTATCCCACTTTCTGAGGCTCTGGAAGTCCGTTAGTTCTTTACAGTGCAGGGAATCTCTCCCAACCTTTTCTTAAGTAAATTTTGTTTAGTGATATCTTTTCTTCCCAAGGGTTTCACTTCTGCGATATTCAATCATTTGAACTTTCTGTTTCACTAAGGATTTGGTTGCTCTTCCCCCATATCAATTCCCCAGATAAAATTAATATTTTCTAATATTTTCTTCAAATGTTTTACTTTCTTATGTCTTGTCTGTTCATCATTTTTATACATTTATGTGATGATTAATTGTAAGCAATAGTTGATGGTCATTAACTCAAAGATAAATGGAAAATATGGAAATGTAAACTCTAAAGAATATGATCATTTCTACAATTAAGTAATATCATCTTAAATTATGATTTATCAGAATTAATAGATCAGAAATGCTGGTATCCTGAAATTGTACTACTTTCAACAGCATATTAGCTAGAGCCAGATTGCTAGATACGTCGATATCCTAGTTAAATCTACATTTGAGATAATCAGTCATTTTATAGTGTAGTATGCATGTATGTTTAACTTGAACAGGATTGTATATTTCAAACAACATTCAGAATATAAATGTAAGTGGTATGTTGCTAGTTTTTATCGTCAGCTTGACACAACCTAAAATCACCTAGGAAGAGCCAACTTGGATTAATTAAGGAACAGTCCAAGTCAGGCTGGCTTGTGTGATAGTTAAATAAGAATGGCCCGCACAGGTTCATATATTTGCTTGTTTAGCTACCAGTTGGTGAACTGTTTGGGAGGGAGTAGAAGGATTAGGAGGTGTGGCCTTGTTGGAGTTGGTGTAGCCTTGGAGGAAATGTGTCACTGAGGGTTGGCTTTGAGATTTCTACAGCCCCATACCAGGCCAAGGCTCAGTGTCTGTCTGTCTCTCCCTCTATGTGTCTCTCTGTGTGTCTGTGTGTCTATGTGTCTCTCTCTGTCTGTCTCCCCCCCCCCACCCCCCACCCCCCACCCCCCACCCCCCACCCCCACCCCCCACCCCCCGCCTACTGTCTCTTAATCAGGATGCAAAGCTCTCAGCTACTGCTCGAGCATCATGCCTGCCTGCTTCCTGCTGTAATGAACTACCCCTCTAAAACTAGCAAGCCTCCAATTAAATGATTTCTTTTATAAGAGATGCCTTGGTTGTGGTGTCTTCACAGCAATAGAGCAGTGACTAAGACATCCGCTGACTGTGTCTGTGACTGATGGATGATTGATGTGGACTGCACCATCCCTTGACAGGAGGGAGTGGACTGTGTGTATAAGAAAGCTAGCTAGGCATGAGCCTGGTAGTGTTCTGGGTAGTAAGGCAGCAAGCAGCTCTCCTTTGGTTTCTGCTTGAGTTCCTGCCCATCTTCCCACAGTGATAGATTGTGACCTGGAAATATAAGTCAAACAACCCCCCTTTCCTCCTCTGTATTGCTTTTTAACAGAATGCTTTAGCACCCCAACATAAATGCAAACTAGAACTAATAGGCATCCCAGTTTGTGTTCTATTTTTTTTTTTTTTTTTTTTTAATCTAGCAGCTCTTATCATCCAGCAGTAGCAGAGCAGCTGCTCAGGAAAGAATCTCCCAGGTAGCCATCAGTTGATTTAAAAGGATCTTCACTTATTTTTCTTATTTAATTTAAACTGAGTCATAGTTACTTATTCTTAACTCTATTATAAGCACAAAATTTAATACTTAAGAGTATTTTGGGGGAAAAGCCACCATTAGGATCTTTTTTAAAAAGTGCATTTTAAATTAAAATTGTAGATGCCTTTCCTATAAATAAAATTATCAGGCTTTTCAACTACTTTAATATCTTTTTATCTTAACTATTGTATGTTTTTGTTTTTTAAAAGCCCTCTTTCTTTTCTATATTTAATTATAGATTTTTTTTAACCTTAGGATCTTGTGTAACCTCCCCTCATTTTTCCACAAATCATAAACCTGTGCTTGAACAAAACACTACAGCCTGCTGTGTTTTTGTCTCTGTGTCTGAGGATCTATGTGTCTTTCCTCCCTCTGCTCGTCTAGTCCTTCTGTGCTAACTTCATATGTCACCTGGTAAGGAGCCTTCCCGTTCTCATTGCTGAAGGTGACTATGGCCTCAGCTCTGAGCACTTTACTTTCCTTCTTGTCCTTTGCTACCCAAAACAAACTGCCCTTGAGGTAACCAGTCTGGGTTTTTTATTTTGTTTTGTTATTTTGTTTTTTCTTTCTTTTTTATAAACAATGCTTTGACACTCTGGGTGTGCTTGCTACATGTAGGTGATTATTTGGTTTCCAAAATAACATCAAACTTTAAAAATCTAACAGGACTCCTATAAATTCCTCAATAGTGGTAAGAGGTGACAGTTGGTAGCACAGAAAATAACAACCTGAGAACAGGAGAGCCAGTCAGTAATCCCCAAAAGGTAAGCCTACAGAAGTACAGGGTAAAATAGTCGGGGTTGGGGGGAGGGAAGGGATCGGGAAGATGTGAGAGAATAGAAAATTTCAGTTAAACAAAGTAAGTTTAAGAAGCATATTGTAAAATATGCTGACTGTAGATAATGACTAGTCTCTTTTTGAAAATTACCAAGAGTAGACTTTAAGTATTGTCATCTCTCAAAATATGTATATGAGGCAAAATGTTTCCATATATCTACAGTGGTCCATTTAAAATATCATGCTGCTAAATTCAAGAAATTAGGCCTCCATCTATCTTGGTGATGAAGTATTCAGATCTGTTCAAGAATCACATGCTTATGTATCTGGTTTAGATAATATTTCTTTCTCTTTTTTCTTCTGGTTTTTTGAGAAAGATATATATATATATCATCCATATACATACATACATACATACATACATATGTGTATGTGTGTTAATTAACTTAATTTAACTAACCTATAATGAATGAATATTTTAGGACATGTTATATAATATATACAACTTCTATTTTGAATTATAGATAAAATTGGATATTACCTTTTGGCCAAAAAAAAAAAATGTTTTATTTCTTTGCCATCAAGCTAAATAGCAGTTTTGAAAATTCAATCAAGAATTGAGGTGATCTTCAGCTCTGTTATGAGATGATGTAGGCAATGTCAAGATAGTCATAAAATCACCGATTTCTTATAATCAAAAGGTAAACACTCTGAGACTTTTAAAGAAAATGTAATGCAAGTAAGTTCTGTAAGTGGTATGCAAATACTGTTTCACAACTTGGTATAAAAGTTGTTAGATTTAGTTTGACTTACGTGCTTAATCTAAGACAATAATAATACTAAGTTTATATTCTGCTGGAGGGTATGAGATTAATGCATTTAGAAAAATTATTATCCAATGCTAGTCAGAGTAGTATTCTTCATATGGAAGGAAGAGGTGGAAGATCAGGAGTTCAAGGCCCATCCTCAGCTACATGGTACTCTGAGGCAGCTCGTAGAATGTGAGACATTTTCTCAAAAAGCCAGGAGAGAAAAAAGAAAGAAGTAATATCTAAACCAGATACCTGGGCCTGTGATTCCTAACCAGATCTCAATACTTCATTCACTAAGATAGATGGAGGTCTAATTTTCTGAATTTAGTAGCATAATATTTTAAGTGAACCATTGTAGACATTTGACTAAATCCATGGAAATAGATGATGTAGTATCTAGTTGTAACACTAGGTGGTAGTAATTGATTTAGAAACAGAAAATTGTAGAACCTAGTTCAAAGAAAACCACATTAGGTTTCTGGCAGATTTTCTTTCTTTACATTAGGTGGTTTTCTTTGAACAGGAAGATTTTGCTCCTGCTTACATTTTAGAATAAAGGAAACAGGCTGTTTGCTAACCATAGACTATCATTTCTACCCTGTCTGCTATTTGCTGTACTCCTAACCCCTAGTCACTACAACCCAAAGACTAAAATGTTTTTATTTTATACTATTAATATTCCTAAAGTTTATTGACAATTTCAAAGAGGTTTTACTTGTAGATAGTAGATATACTTGTGATGGTAATATTTTTCATATTTGAAATGGTACCTGAGAAAAGCTCTTTAATCTATGTTTATGGTCCTGCTTATGGTACATTAGCTTTGAGTAGTCTATGAAAAGCCTTTACTACCACCCTGGGTTCATCTCTGTGTGAAGAGTGTCCTATCTCAGACTCTTCTGTGCTTGCTTTTGTGGCTTCCTACTTCCTTGACCTTACATCCGTGAGTTTAACTGTCTGCTGGGGACCCATCAGTGTTCACCAGCTTGCCCAGCCTATGCTTCTGAGCTCCACTGACAGTTGCTTATCTCCACTTAGAAGTCCCAAAAGTCACTCAGTCACAGTTGGTATAAAAGTAAAGTCATGCTCAGTCTTCACACAAGTCCAGAACATGTTTCTTGAATTCTTCCTTTCAGTTAATCACTGTTTACCAGGTATGCCATGTTTATATGTTTAAGGAACTGAGTGTGGTATCACACACCTGGAGTTCCAGGTACAAAGGAGCCTAAGGTGAAAGGACTCTTGAAGCCAAGGGTTTGGGCTGTCCTGTGCAACATTGTAAGACTCCATATTGAAAAACCAGGAAGCTCTGGCAGATTTTCTTTCCTTACCTGAGTATGTTAATTTTCATTCTTATCTTTGAGGTTAAAATTTTCTTCTTATCTTTTCTGTCCTTAAAATTTCCTACATATGCCATTGGATTCAATTCAGATATTTTCATTCTTCTAAGACTGCCCTGACATGGAAACATGTTCTGCCACATTCTACTCTATGTGAGTGTGTGTATGTGTGTATATACATATGTAGAGAACTTGCATCATTTCCCTTTGCCCGTAGTAAGCTCTTAGCATTTATAAGGCAGAGACTATTTCTTAGTCATCACTGTTTTGCAGCCTTAAGCACACTGCCTGGTTTCACTTAGAATAGAAAGGAATAGCTTGAAATGTCTATGTGTTGCCAGAAAGTGGTGGTGCTCACCTTTAGTCCTAGCACTTGGGAAGGAAGAGACAGGTGGATTTCTGAGTTTGAGGCCAGACTGTTCTGCAGAGCAAGTTCAAGAACAGCCAGGACTACACAGAAAAGCCCTGTGTTGAAAAACAGAGAGAGAGAGAGAGAGAGAGAGAGAGAGAGAGAGAGAGAGAGAGAGAGAGAAGAAGAAGAAGAATAATAAGAAGAAGAAGAATAAGAAGAATAAGAAGAAGAAGAAGAAGAAGAAGAAAGAAGAAGAAGAAGAAAGAAGAAGAAGAAGAAAGAAGAAGAAGAAAGAAGAAGAAGAAAGATGAATAATAATTAAGAATAATAAGAAGAAGAAGATGAAGATGAAGAAGAAGAAGAAGGAAGAAAGAAGAAGAAGAAAGAAGAAGAAGAAAGAAGAAGAAGGAAGGAAGGAAGAAGATGGAAAGATAGAAAAGGAAAAATGTTCATATTTCATGTTTTAAGTGCTGTGTAGTTATGGTCATCATTATCTCAAAACAAATACTAATACTTATGACTTAACATGCTCATTTTTTTTTTCACAAAATGGGGGTCAGTCAAGTTTTTATGAAGATGTGTGTGTGTGTGTGTGTGTGTATGTGTATGGCGTGAGTATATATCCATATGTGTGTATATATATGTATATATATATGCATGTGTATATATATATATATGCATATACACATATATATGAGACATAAATGGATATATATATGCCATATACATATGCATGTGTATATGAGTTTATATAACATATATATAGAGATACATATATAGATAGATATAGATATTCGTGCCATATACATATGTGTATATGAGTGTGTGTGTGTATGTGTGTGTATGTATTTTTCCAATTATTACTTTGGGTTACTGAGTGTTTTTTTAACTAAAAAGTTAGATTTGAACAGTTTTACAAATAGTTTTAATCTACATTTGAACCATGACATTTACCCAGTGCAAAGCTACCTGGTATCATTTTATAATAAATAGTGATAACATGATTATTTGATATAATTTAATTTTTTATTCTTCTTTTACTTATTACATTCCAACCACAGTTTCCTCTTTCTCCCTACCCCCTCAGTCTCTCCCCTCCAACTCCCCTGTCCCTCAGATCCACACCCCCCATCCACTTTCCCTGAGAAAAGAGCAGGCCTCCCAGGGACATCAACCAAACATGGCATAACAAGCTCCAATAGGACCAGGCACATACTATCATTGATTTGACATTTTAGTACATATGTACAGCGGTTTAAAGATAGTTTTAGGTGAAAGGAAACATTTTGGCATGGTTCAAATATAAATATATTTATGCACATATATATACACACACACTACTCAGACTTACATATACTAATGCAGTGTTAAATTTGGTTTTGTTTATTTTTTGCAGAACTTCTCGGTATCCATGAACAAGCAGCTGTAGGATTCTTAACACTAATGGAAGCTTTACGATATTGTAAGGTAAACTGTCTTGAAGGGTTTGCGTGTGCCCATGCTGTGGACAGTATTTTCGCTCTATGGTCATTAACTTCAACTCCTGGCTGTCACCACTCATCACTGTCTTATTTGCTTGCTGAGTTCCCAACCCAAACTGAATAAGCATTAGGAAATTAAGGTGGCTAGTCATACTTTCCTGGGAAGTGAGTGGGTGATAGAGCAAAGGACAAATAATCTATAAAGTAGAAATATATGGTACACTATAAATATGCTTTTAAGTTGTCTCACCTTAAACGTTCATTGCTGAAATTGAGGCACCTACCTGTGCAGTCCTCAGTAACCATTAAATACTGCAATATTTTAAATGAGGCTCATATCAGTTTTCTCACCTAAAAGACACCATATTCTCAGACAAAGTATAATATAGATTTGTGGGGATTTTTCCATTTTAAAATGTTTATTTCATACAGTGCTTCTGATGGCAGTGACATTTTTTATTAATATTAACAAGTGTCTTAGCTGGGTGGTAGTTTCATACAACTTCATCTCACCAGAAGCAGGTGGATCTCTGAGTTCAAGGCCAGCCTAGTCTACTGAGCAAGTTTCAGGACTTGCCCAATAGACAAGTTTCAGGGTTGCACAGAGAAACCCTGTCTTAATATCTCCCTCCCATGTCCCTGCCTATCTCAAAAAAAAAAAAAAAAAATCCAAAGAAGTATCTTCTCCTTTTTCTGTGTGTGTGGGGAGGAGTAGGACACATGTACATACACACACATTAGTGTTTCTGTTGTCGTTTGTCAGACATCATTCCTTCTTCATGACAACACATAAACAGAGATGTAAGAACAGTACAGGCTCTCTTCTGACCTTGTAAGTAGTGACTGTACACAATAGTAATGCCTTCATTTTCAGTCATTTTAATTATATAAATCAATGCTATTCTAAGACAGCCTGGAGATCAGAGATTTAAACTGAGTTTCCTATCCCAATACATACACATGCTCATCTGTCCTTGGAGGAGAGTATGCACCTATGCTTGCTCTCTCTCTCTCTCTCTCTCTCTCTCTCTCTCTCTCTCTCTCTCTCTCTCTCTCACACACACACACACACACACACACACACACACACACACACACATTTTACATGTCACCAAGAGATTTAAAGGGTTTTTTTGTTTAGTTTTTGTTGTTGTTGCTGCTACTGCTCTGATAAAATAACCTGACCAAAGAAACTAAAGAAGAAAGAATTTATTTTGACTTATAGCTCCAGAGGGTTAGAGTCCATCATGTTAAGGACTGCACATCATGGTGGAAGGAACAGGAAGCAGAGAGAGAGAGAGAGAGAGAGAGAGAGAGAGAGAGAGAGAGAGAGAGAGAGAGAGAGAGAGGACAGGAGACAGGAAGTTGGCCAAGGCTATAACCTCTAGAACCCGCTTCCAGTGATCTGTACCCTTCAGCAGTATTCTACCTCCTAAGGTTTGATGAGCACCCAAACAGCACCACTGATGGGGGGCAGTGTTCAGATGCACTGCCCCAGGGGAACATGCCTCATTTAAACCCCATAACCATGTTGTCTATAATCTTCATCTGGATCCTGTCATCATGGCCGCCGCTGTTCCCGCCATTCCAGCCACACTAGTGGCCTGCCATTTCCCAGTGCCCCGGCTCTTTAAATAAATGGCTGACTTTACTCTAGAAGTATTTCCTGACGGTCCCTCATTATAGATTTGATTGTGAGCCTAGCCTTTGGGGCCTGAGCCATCTCTCGAGCACAGTTACTCTTTCACATTATTTTCGAGGAATGGCTACTCTATGGTGACTCTTTACTTCATTTTTTTTTTTTATCTTGAATTTGTTTTCTCTTCTCTTTCTCAATGGTATTAGACTTTTACAGGATTATCCTAATGCCCTGATGCAAGTTTGCTTATCAGTGAGAGATGAAAAGAGCTGACCATCAAGTCACCAAGGGCTTTTGCTTGGGGCCTGGGTAACAGTAAATTGGAGCTGCAGGCAAGAGGGGTGGAGTTAGCTCAGTTCCCTAGGCTGTCATGATGTGCTAATTTGAATAATTCCAGTGGGCTCTGTGCCATAAGGTTGTCTATTTGTCTAGTACCTGACATCTGGGCAAATAGACTGATCTGGAGTATGAAGAGTATGAAGAGAATGAATTGATATAAATTTAATCAGCTATCCTTAAAGGAGACTGACTAGTTAATAACCAGGACATCAAAACCCAGCAGTCAGTGTCTAAAGTACTATATGTAACTTCATCAGTATGCAAGTTCTCAGTCAACACGTATTTACATTTCACTAGATAATTAGGGGAATGACACAAAGGAAATTAATTATGATTGAATAAATGTTATAACTCTAAACATTTTTCCATTCTTTGATAGTGGAACGGGTGGCTTTCTAATAATTAAACTATCATTTAATTTATTTTGAGCATATGTATTTAGGAACATAAATGAAGCAATACCTATCAATACCTATTTATAACCTTCTTATACACACACACACACACACCAATAAAGAATGATGCTTTAACTGTGCATTTAAAAATAAGAAAGCATAACTTATACATCATAAAGATCATCATTTTGGATGTTTATAGTTCCATGGATGTTAGTATATTTGTAAGGCTGTACAATCATTGTCCTTATCTAATTTGGGAAGGTTTCTCCTCCCTCCCCTACCCCTTGCCCCGCACCCAGAGAAGCTCTAACCTGGCAGCCACTTCCTTCTCCCTAGCACCAGGCATCACACTTTGGCTTTCTGGCTCCATGGGTTCCTTCACCCATGTATTAGTACTTTTTTTTTTTCTTTTTATGTTGAAATCACTCTTGTTTTATAGTATATCAGTTTGTTTTCATCTATTAATTGATAGATGTTTCAAATTATACATTTTTTAAAAACCCTGTTTATATTGTAAAACTTTAACTTCTGTCATGAAGAATTAAGTAACAGGAGTCTTCTCTATTCTTAATGGTTCATATTTAAGACTTCAGAGTGACAATTTCCAATTTTAGCTGTTATAAATACTACTACTGGGAACATTTGTCCACATATTTTTTTTGTAGGCATATGTTTTTACGTTACCATGTATCCGGGATTAAATTGCCTGGCCACATGGTAATTCTGTGTTCAACTGTTAGAGGGCTGTCATTTTGATTTCCAAAATAAGGATAATGTTGTGTACTCTGGTGACTTATTTTATTATAAAATCCACCATTAGTTCAGCATTTATTTATCCTTTGTTTCTACTATAAAATTTTACACCCCCTCCCCTTTTTTAAACCTCTACCTTAAGTGGAATGCACATGCTTTTTCTAAGAGAAATTAAGCAGTATCTAAAATATCCAGTATGTGATTCAGTCTAGGAGATAGGACAGTTGTTTGTGATTCTAGCTCTGTAGTTGGTGCTTAAGTTCAGCCAGGCCCCACCACCATGCACTGTACCTCCCCGCTCCCACAGTGAGGTCTCATGCTGCCCCGCCACCATGCATGTACCTCTCCACTCCCATGAGTGAGGTCTCATGCTGCTCAGCTCCACAGCCACAGCTACTGACTGAGCAGCTCGCCTTCTCCTCACTCATTCCCTTCTCTGCTGTCCTCAAAGGAGCCCTCCTAGGTAATGGGTTTGCTGTTGCGTGTTAGTGCAGCTGACTCATCCCTGCTTTCATAGGAAAAGGGGTCTAAGTTTTCTGCCCAGGAATACAGAGTTCCTGATTTCCACCTCCCTCGTGGTAAGAGTAAATTCCCAGGGGCAGTGGTTGTGCTTAGCAGAGCTGCTAGCTAAATAGGAAAGGATGATGTGCCCTGGGTGCTGCACGTAGCTTCTTCCAGTTTCCCAGCCTGAGGACAAAGAGCAAACTAGATTGCTAAGATTCATGTTTTTAAAGGAAGTGTCCCCATGGAATGTAGAGTCAGTTGATGTAAACATGGTGGGCTGTGTAAATATGTTTTATGTGCTCAAAATTAAACTTTTATCCCAGTCATGAATGAAATACTTACAAGTTTTTTGACACAATCTCATCTATGAATATATAGCCCTTAGGGTGGCACAAATATATATATATATATATGTATATGTATATATATATATATATATATATATATATATATATATATATATATATTAGATGAATAATAGATGATTTACAATTATTTAACCTTATAAAGTAATTATAAATTTATGTCTCTAAGTTTGTGCCAAGTTGAGATTCTTTAAGTGACTGTTCTATCTGGGAAATATAGCAAAAGCTGAGCATGATTTTTTGATCTGAAATCCTCATTTCTAGCTGTGACACACGTGTGTGTAAGATCTGCATTGCAGTGTCTGGTTTAAAGATACAGTGTAAGCTTAGACACATGTCCCTCTGCACTCAGCATCTAACATCTGTGGTAAGGAGTATTAATGAGACACCTGTTATGCTTCACGTATTTCTGCACAAGTATTTAAGGGACAGCATAAAATCTTTCATTTATTTGTTTTACTTTGCTGAATTTATTCTAGGTTGGTTCTTACTTGAAATCTCCAAAATTCCCTATTTGGATTGTTGGCAGCGAAACTCACCTCACCGTATTTTTTGCCAAGGTATGCTTGTAGGGGACTTTTTTTTTTTTTTTCACAATAATATTAGGCAAACAAGTAATACTGTGAGTCCATATTTAGTTTATCTTGTGCAGATGACAATCCAACCAGTAATAAATGGAATGTTTCCCAGAAATCTTATCAGTTCACACTACAGAAAACACTGTTGCTTTGCTCTGGGATTGGAGTCACCTCAGTCAACTCCTTCCTGACTCCATTGCACATCTTTACCTCTGCTGACGTCAGAGCTCTGGCTTTTCATTTTGTTCAGAAGTTGCCGAGATGTGGAAGAAACCACTTTAGTTTTATTTTAGATTCTTATGTAAAATGGTTTCTAAATCTTACTTGTTAACAAGACGTAGTATTTTCCACAGTGGGGTGATAAGAGCTTTGGCACCAAACATCTTCATTTAAACCCTAGCTTCTTCACACATTTCTTGGGCTCTTTTCCTCTGTATTTTCAATGGGGCTTTATAACAGTACCTAGGTCGTAGAAGTGCTGTCAGCCTGAAATCTAAAATATTTACTAGTGTCTAGCACAAGGCAAGTTTACTGAGCACTTGTTACCCCTGTGGTCCCATTCATTATTCAGTAAAGAGTTATTAGACGTCTCTGATGCTGTTAAGAACAAACTGTCAGAGATTGGACTAATGAGGGAAATATAAAACTATATTCTTGAGGTTCCTTACGCCAAGTACTTTTCTAGTTCCTCCAAGAGACTTTGGTAGCCTGTTCTTTTCCAGTGTAAGTTTCCTTCTGTAAGAATTCTATAAATTTCACTGAACTGATAATCTCATGTCTCATTTTCTTCCTGCTTTTATTGTGTTAGCCTGTTTTATTGTTATAAGTTTTCCTGTTTTATTGTGTTATAAGTTCAGCTTATGGATAGAGAATAAAGTGCATGTTACATTTCTTAACCTGTAAATGGTACAAAAATATAGGCCATCCCAATACATTATTTTGAATCTGAAAGTTGCTATTCATTTCCCTTTCAAAGTAGGGAGGATAAAATCAAACTCAGGAACAGAAAACTTACAATTCTGAACAAACATTTCATCAGTATATATTTCTAGAAAAGACAATCAGTTTAAGTTTACATGAATAGTGTGTTTTTAAAACAATGACTTTATCTCCAACCCTATTCTTTCACATTGGGAAAACTGACATGAAACTATACAAGTGGATGTGTGGAGGGGGTCCTTGAATTTTGGGGGACAGGCTCTTATTATATAGCAAGGCTGGTGCTGTACAAGAATCTTCCTACCTCAATGGAGAATTACTTAAATAGTAAATGAAACTATTAACATTCATTTGGGTTCAATTTAAAATATTTTAAAATATAAAGTATTTGTGTATTCTTCACTATATAGAAAATGCTAGAAGCTTTGCTGTTCTTGGAATTATAAAAGGAACTACTCCCCATTTAGTTTGATCTTTTTAATATACTTCATTCTGAGCATTCACTTTTACCTATATTTTCACTGTTATCTTTTGTTTGTTTTGATTTTTGTCTGTTATTTTGTGGTTAATTTATTCACTCTGTATGTCCTATGGCCCCAAAGAAGCATAAATTTAATCCCCAAACTTTTATTAGAAATAAACTATAACTATAACGTTACATGAAATTGTCCTGTAAAGTCATTTCCATAGACTGGCTCTGTGTATTGTGTTCTTGTTTTTTACTGGTTGGAGTTAGGTCCCTTTGTTCTTTGCTCACAGGTTTTAACAGCCCATAAGGAAGCATTGTTCCTTGTCTGCAAATGATTGGATGCCTTATGCTCTGAACGTAGGCTGCAGCTGTGTTTCTTTATTCCTGTGCTCAGTTATCAGATGGTTTCAAGGGATAGTTTATGCCTGAGTTATGCCAGATGCTGTGAATACAGTGTTAAACAAATGTAGACATTGTTCCTGCTCTTGCAGAGGTATTTGCCACTCAGAAGTTTCCTAGAGTGATGATTCCTGACAAAGCTTAGGTCTATAATAGCATGAGAATTCTCTGAGTTTTGGAAAGCTGCAATGTTTCCTAAAGGAACTGATGTCTGAAGTGAGCACTGAGGTAGCAGTGGGCTTAAACTAGGGAGGAGAGGAAAGCACTGGCTGCTTAGGAAGTAGTTGGAGCAAGTGAACATCCTCAGGAGAGCCACCTGAGAGAAAAGAGCTGGACACTCAAAAGCAGGGAGGCAATGCCAGGACGGTAGTGCACCATGCTACTCCTTAGCCTGAGAGGACTCAGAGCCACAACACTTGGCAAAAATTTCAGGGATTCAGTTCAGGGACTCTAAGAAGAACAAGCTTAAATTGCATTTTGAACAGATCACTATGGCTAATTGCAGAAAACAGACATGTTGAAAAATAACTCAGGTGATCTATAAAGCAGATTTTTATCATTTTTATGGTAAGTGGTATAATTATTATAATTTGGTCCAGGGTATTTTTTTTATTATCCTTTGATAATTTTATGCATGCATGTAATTTATCTTTATTATCACACAAACCCATTCCTTCCTCTAATAACTTCTGAATGTATCCCTACCTCTTTACCCCTTCTCCAAATTTTTTTAATAATTGAGTGAGGCCAGTTTGAGCTGCCCATATGTGAATAGGTGTGGGACATCCACTGTAGCATGGTCTGTCTACTACAGACCACACCCCACCCACCTCCACCTAACAGTCTTCATTCAGCTGTATGTAGCTTCTCAGCTAGGGGTGAACCAGTTGTACTGGGATTAAGTACTGGAGCAGGAGTCTCAGTTACTAATAGAAGCAGAAATGACTAAAAAAAAATCTGCTTTACCAAAAGCAAGATATCACCAGGATGGGTGACACTCCAACCTGAGTGACAGCTCATGAAAGCTGGAAACCTGAGCTCACTGTGTAACTAATAGGCAGCTTACTAGGGTCTTGGGCTTTTGTTTGGTTGGTTGGTTTTGGGTTGGGGGGTTGTTTGGGTTTTTTTGTTTGTTTGTTTGTTTGTTTTTGTTTTGTTTTGTTTCAGGTAGCTCTGCTAGTCTCTGCCCCTTCCAGGCAGCTTGTGTGATCTCTCCCTTCCAGGCAGCCAAGCTGGTCTGGAGGTGTCTTTCAGCAGTCTTTGCTGCTTCTGTACTCTGGGTAGTAAGGGACCTTGTGCATATGGTCAGTTTCAGGGACTTTCTGAAGTGTCAAGATGTTTGTGAAATCTTCACAATTCTCCCTTTAGAATTTCCTCAGTATTAAGGAGCTTCCCTCAAAGATAAAAATTTGATTTTAGAAAATTACTAAAGAAACCTGAGACCTCTTCACAATCATGGGTTCCTGCTCAGTTTTATAATATTAGGCATCCATTTCTTCTCATGGAGCAGGCTTTAAATCTAATAAGGAAGCTGTTGGTTACCCCTATAACAGTTGTGCCACAATTGTACTTATATTATGGATATATCTTTTCAAGCTGGTTATCATTGTAGCTCACAGTATTTGCAGCCTTATGAGAATGTGAATGACTTTTCTTTCCCAGAAGCCTACTTAGATTCTTCCAATAAGCACTGTGAAAGCTAGCCATCAGGGAAGAAATTTCTCACTACCAGCTTGATTTCTCCCTGCACTGTGACCAAAGTATATAGTATGCTCAGCAATGGGCTATCACCATCTAATTCTGGCGAACTACCTAGAGCACTGCCAATAATCTATATAGTTAGATGATTGGGGGGCTCTGTGACCCTTCTGACCACAACTAGATGGGAGGTACCCCTCATTTGGCATTAGGCTTTTTATTTTGCACTCTATTGCTTCTGGGAAGAGCATTATCCCCTATGTAGAGTAATGTGAATTTAATCTTTGGTTTGTGTGTGTGTGTGTGTGTGTGTGTGTGTAGGAGGCTTATAAAATGAATTTTCAAATGGCTGCTAATTATTCCCCTTCCTATAGCCTCTTTTGTGCTACTCTTCTGTGTGTCTCCCCACTCTTGTATATTCTCTGCCAAGGCAAAAGAAGCAGAGATATCATGTAGGGAGGCTTGGGGGAGAGGGAGGTCTGGAAGCCCTGTGAGTATGTACAGTTACCACACCAGGATCAGCTATCAGGAGGCAGATCAACTTTACTTCAGGTGACTCAAGGTTTATAAAGTTTTGAGGGACTAAAAATGGGAATATCTAGGATGGGCAAAGGCCATTCATTGGCTAGAGCTTAGGGTACCTGAGATGCTTCCTTAGCAAGGGGAAGCTGTTCAGGAATCTCAGGTGCTGGTTGAACAGGTTTTATCAGGAGAAAGAAAATTGATCCTGTAATCTGAATGAGGCTTTGTGACATTCCTCAGGTAGAGGCATATGTGGGGCCTTGGAATTTCTCAGACAAGGTCAGAGATGAAGAAGCCCTGCTAATGGAGGGAGTCTCCCATATTGCACCAAGCCCAGAGGCCATCTGATCATGGTGGACTGCGACCTTAGTTAGCAGAGTTTTCCCACATCTTCCCCTGATTTGTTTTTTAATGGAGAAATGTCACTAAAGTATTCAATACCTATATTGGAAACAGTGTGGTACTGAATCAGAACCCAATTCGCAGTAACTTTTGCAGTGCTACTATCCATTGCTTTAAAAATTGGACAAGGCAAAGTATAAGCATCCAAATCAAACATAACACCAACCAGAGGGAATGAAGGGGTGGGAGCCAGGACAAGATTTTATTGAACCAACTTAATTGCTCAGCAGACTGAAATTTCGAGAGCAAGTCTATACAGTTTTTTCTGAGGGTATAAGCATTGGTTTCAAACATTATTTGATTCATTTACATAGACATAACATTTTTTTTCTCAGCACTATGCGAGCCCCCCCCCACACACACCCAAGTTTAGTAGCCATTAGGCCCCAACAATTGAGTTCATCTACTATTGGAGAGACCCAAGGCTGTCATCTGTGGATGTCATCTCCTGCTTGTCTCGAAAGTCTCCATCAACCAGTGTATCTGAACAAAGGCCACTTCCTGGCTCCAGGCAGGTCCAAGGAAGATAGTGGGTCAGTCTCAGTCCAGCCTGCAGTGACTGGGCTGCTCTCTTTTCCTCATAGAGATAAACTTGTAGAATAATCATAATAGGGTTGCAGACAGGGGGAGATCTGTGCAAGAGGTTATATATATTTTTTTTCTTTTTTTACACCAAAAGAATGGAGAGGATAATAAATACACACATTAAACTGGTACAGTTTGATTGGCAGCACACCAGTCCATTGCTCTAAACCAGTCAGCTGTTTAATAGGTGTTAAAGGAATTTTAACCCTGGAAGTGGGAAGTCACATTAGGGAAAGTAGAGGGTTAAAAGTAGAAAGTAGAGTTAAGGTAGCTTCAAAAGGAAACTTCATGTTAATTGTGGATGTAAAATGAGCAGTAACCACTTATCTGTGAAAAAATAAATTGGCTTAAGTAGACATTAACTGAAGATTAAGGAATAGTTGTTAATGTAGTTTCTTTCACTTGTGGGAGGTAGATCCAAGGTGATTCTCTGAAGCTTAAAAGAATTTTTAAGTTTACAAAAAGAGATAAATTGTAGTTATGTCCATATTACCATCATTTGTAATCTGCAAATAATTTTGGGTTAAAAGTATGAACATTCTTTTAGGTAGTCCTGTTACTAGGGAAAAACAAACATTTAAACAAAGGTTTTTTTTAGACAAAGAAGCATGAAAATTCTAAGTTTTGGGTGAGTTGCTGTTGTTCCAAGCTATGTTATCTCCAACTGCAAAAACAAAACTCCACCCTTCATTCCTGGGATTCAGGTTAGCAGATGGTGGTCCAGATGAGTTGACAGACAGAGACCCCTTGTAGTCAGTCTGCCTAGAGAATTTAATTTGGCATTTTGAGTCCAGCTGTGCCAGCGATCTGACTAGTCCTTCCCACTCCTGGTCTGGAGAAGAAATTGCCTTTGCCATTGCCAGTTGTTTGCTTTGGCTGTCATCTTTGGGGCCCTGGCCATAGGCTAAGTCATCCCCTGTAGTGATGGAACAGCATTCCTGGCTGAGTGTTCCCACACCCTGCCATCCCATTTCCTACTTAAGCCCTTCCACCCATCATTCTCCTTTCAAATGTCCCTCTACCTTTAAGATCTATCTTCCTCTTATTCTTCTTCTCCTGCCATCTTTCTTTCCCTTCCCCAAATCAGGCACTTTCCGAATTGTCTCAGTAATAGGGTAGAGTCATATGAATGAGAGATTTGCTTTCTGAGGTACATTGACAGGACTTGGTGATGCTTTGGGGTTTTGTAGACATAATGTAGAAATGTCTAATGAGATATGTGTGTGTAATGATTAGACTTCAAGGAACTCAAAGATAGGTGTTTGACAGCTATGCTATTCTTTTTTAATTTTTTATTATTTACACCGATTTTTACATTTAAATATATTTTTATCATATTCTTGCCCTGCCCTAAATCATTTTAGGTCCTCTCCTGTCCCTACGCACACCCAACTCTCAAGTTCTTTTTCAGAAAACCAACAAAAACCAAATACAACAACAAAAACAATAAAACAAAATAACCCCCAAAAGAAAACAAAATAAAGCACTAAACTGAAACAAATCAACGTGTACACACACACACACAAAATTTTGGACTCCATTATATGTTGATCAACAACTTCTGAACATGAGGCCCACCCTGCAGTAGTTGATAAACCCAGTGTCACCCATTAGAAAAAGTGATTTTCCCTCTCACAGCAGGTATAAATGACAGTTTAGTTGTTATCCTTTATGTAGCTAGATTGTCATTCATTCATTCATTTTTTTAATTTAACAAAATATAATAATATAAAACAAAACATTCACTTTAGAGTTGGACAGGACAAACCACCAGAAGGAAAAGAGCCCAAAGAAGGCACAAAAAGTCAGAGACCCACCCATTTGCATACTCAGGAATCCTATAATAACACTAAACTGGAAGCCATAATTGATACACAGAAGACCTGGTGCATGCTGCTTCCTTCTCTGAGTTCATATGGGCTTTGCTCATGTTGATTTAAAGGGTCTTGTTTCCTTGATGGCTTCCATCCCCTCTGGCTCTTTCTGCCTTCTCTTCCATGGGGTTCTATGAGCTCTGAGGGAAGGATTTGATGGAGACATCCCATTTAGAATTGAGCATTCCAAGGTCTCTCACTCCCTGGGTAATGTCTAGATGTAAGTCTCTATATTTGTTCCCAAGCTGAGACAGGAAGCCTCTCTGATGATGGCAGAACAAGGCATTGATCTATGAGTACAGCAGAATATCATAAGGAGTCATTTTATCAGTTTGTTGTTTGTTGGTTGCATTTGTTTGTTTGTTGTTGTCGTTCTTGTTTGTTAGATCAGTATTATTTGGCTTTATGATAGGTCTCTGGGTTATCTAGTCTCTGGTTCTTGGCAATCCAAGCAATGCTGAATATAAGTTCTATCTTGTGGAGTGGCCCTTAAGTCCAGTCAATTATTGATTAGTTATTCTCACAAGTTTTGTGCCACCATTGACCTAACATATCTTGCAGGCAAGACACCGTTGTAGATCAAAGGGTTGGTGTTTACATTTCCCTTTTGGTAGTGTGCAGACTACCTTCCTGTATCAAAGATGCTAGAACATAGGGATGAAGGCTCTCTGGAGGCATCAGCTCCACATTAGTTCAGTGAGTCGTCTAGGTGTTGTAGCTTTGCTATTCTTAATGTACTCGATCGTGATTAAGAGTTTACATGATATTTGCAAGTCAGGTGATCTTGAGATTGATGCAATGAGAGACAAGCATGTAAAGAACTAAGCTCAAAGATGCTCTTCCATATTGAATTTCCATATCACTTCCATATTGAATATCCTTTCAAAGGTACTGATGGGAAACAGTCTATTTTATATAATACGTGAGAGTATAAATATTCTTCATTTTAATTTACATTTAGCACAAGAAATAACTGTCAGAACTATTGACCGAAGCCCCAGTCTTTATTCCCAAAGAAGTATGTTTAAGAGAGAAAGCTTAATTTTAATTTTACATGCCTAAAAATCAGAAATAGTCAAATTTACATAAACTATCTGAATACCAGGTAGAACCCTGTTAAACTTAGCCTTCTCTATGGTGTAAAAGGATATGTATCAAGCAAGTTAATTTTAAAATTATTGGTAGTAACATTGAATGTACAAATGACTCAAACAATTTTATTAAAAATATGTAAGATTGAAATCTGTAGAATTAAATTTTTCTTTGCTGAAAGTAATTGTCATTACAGATGTAGTTTACAAGCTAGATTTAAACACCTAATTAAAGGCTTATTTTAATTTTTAGATTGCCTTGTATGTTCTGGACACCTGCCATTAAATTATTGTAAAAATGTAAGCTTTATATATTAGCCTATTTGTAAACAGAAGTGGCAGCTATGTTATGTTTCATTCTGAAAATTAAGACAGAGATTATAACCATATGCTAGAAGTTACCTAAAGAGCAAACTGGCATTTCACTCAATGATAACACTAATTTCTATCTTTTCTGTTTTAAAATATTTTAAATCAATGATATTCATATGTACACATATATAAATTCATATATATTGAATCTTTGTAATAATTTGAACCAAAAAACACAACAGTTTTCAAAAATGCACTTAACATAGTTTCATAGATGGCACTGAAAATATACAATGTCAAGTAGTTGATGACTTTGGATGATTTTTTTTTACATATTTTTAAATAAGCACTTATATATTTATATATAAGGTAAGCAAAGTTTTTTTAAAAAATGATAAGCAAAGGCCTTGACCTGCACATTTAATGAAAGTCACAGATTGACCAACTTTTCTATCACATCTTTCCTAGGGAAAGAAAATAATTTCTAGTGCAAATTATAGTTCATGTTTATTCATTTCATTATGTTTTCTACCCTTAATTCTTACCTAATTTAGATACATTTTAATATGTAATCAAAATAATGGACTTAGCTTGGAATTAATAGCTTAATACTTTGTTTTATAATAGTATGTCTTTGTTTTCTGATTGCAAAGCAGCTGTGTGTGTACTGGTAAACTTTATAGTGCGGAGAAATATGCAAACTGGAGACTCAAGCCTAATCTCACCATCTAAATCAGAGAAACCTCACAAAGTGCTTTGCTGCAAATTTTTACCTCATACAAGAATTTATTTAAGCTTTCCACATTGTGGTTTATTTATACCTATTTGTCTGTTTTAAGTTAGAACTTTGGTTTCTTGATTCTGTTTTTTTAATTTTTATTGTATTTTATATTTATAGAAACATACTACACAAATGGTAATTATTACTTACTTGGATAAAATGGTATTTATCCAAGGATTATCAAAAACTTCTTGGTTTTGTATACTACTTTGTTGTGCATAATAGAAAAACTACAAATTTTAAGTAAATGAGATGAGAGAATACAGTAATAATTAAATCACATAAACTGTTATTAGTTTCAAGACGAGAAGACCTTTGGTTCCCAACACCCACATGGCAGTTCACAGTTGTCAAACTCTAGTCTGTGGGGATCAACATTCTCTTCTGACCTCAGTAGACACCACACACGCGTGAGGTTCACTTACATACATGCAAACACTGATGTACATGAAATAAAAATAAATAAAAGATCTTTTTACAGAAAATCACCTTTTAGTGCTGATTTTAGTTGGGTCAGCTCACATTCAGTTTGAACTGGAGCACAGAAGATGTGAGAGGTACAGGGTCTTCATTGGGGACTGTGGCAGAATTGGGAGCTACACTGCCTAGTTTTGAGCCTTGGGCCATTTTCTAAAGCAAGTGCTGTTTGTTAAATGTTTAAGATTTCCCTAAACTTATTGTGGTATCTTTTAAATACAAATTCTAATACTTGTAAATAACAGAATTCTGCTTAGATTCCAATATTACTGAATAAAGGGACTTTAAAGAGTAGTTATAACTAAGCAACTTTCAAGTATGTATCATAGTTAGGACTGCTGTTGTGATTGGAGGGTAAAGAGAAAAAGCTTCTCTTGAAGTAACCCGTCAACTGTCTTAAGAATAACTCACCTTTGGACTAATTGGAACTTTTAACAAAGAACACCAGTGGAAGTTGGTGATTTCAGTTTAGTTACTGAACTTAGTAGTCACCATGTTGTATATGAAATGCCCAATGATCTAGAACTTAACTTTTTCAAGCTGTTGTTGGTATCTCTTTCTGACCCACAAAAGAGAAATCATTTTTATAAGATTGTAAGAAAATTTTATGACAAGTTGACTTTATTGAAAATCAGTAAGATGAATATACCATTTTATGGACACATTAGAGAACCATATTGAAAATGTATTACATAGTTTGTGACATTTTCTCTGATTTTAAATTTGAATTTTTCACCATTTGTAGAGCATCTTTTATATATACTACTGATCTTTTTAAAGATCTAACTAAACATGAGCCTGTTTAAAAGCAAAGGTGGTATTGTTCTCACTGATACAGTATCCTAAGGAGTGTGCTAGAGAAACTCACAAAAGCTGCCTTGTGCTGATCCTTGTCTTAAGGGAATGTCACAGAATCTCCCTGCAGGAGCCTTAAGGGAACTGAAGAGTAGTCAGCAGCGAGTTCCCACCGGGCCTTCTATTAGGGATGCAGACAGGCAAGATGCAGTAAGTAAATAGACCCTTCCTTCCAAGGAGGAAACTGAACTCCTATTAAGTTGAATGGAGAATGTTTCAAGCTGGCTATCTGAGCTTTGGCAGAACAAAACCTTTATTCTGCCAAAGGGAATATGCCCTGTGGGCATGAGTCTGCTGGAATCCCTCTGTGGTACCTCAGATGGTGTTGAGAACTTGCAAACTCACTGCACAGGAGAAAGAGCCCCTTTGCACTAGATCCTTTCACAGTCCATCCTTAAAGAATTTAGCACCCATGCTTAAACTTACTTTGTCTTTTTTTAATTGTTTCCCTCTAATATCAGAAGAAGAAACTGGTTCCTACTAAGCAAGACTGCATACTGAATGATGATGTATGTTCCGTGTTTTCTTTGTGGAAGTAACTACACACACACTTCCCTAATCAGCAAACTTCTCAAAGTTACACGTGCTTGCAGTCAAGCCATGGGTCTTTGCATGAAACATGCTTGCACACTTAAAGGCTGCTGTGTGACAGGCTCCGTGTTTGGGCATTTGCACTCTTAGCTTGTTCTTCTCCAAGCATTATTTTCACCTGTGATTCTTTGCCTCTTTTTATTAATGGGTTTAAGAATGAATTACTTGGAATATTTTCTTCTTTGAGAACTTTACATTTGAAAATAATACTTTACATATTATTAGATGATCCTTTTATTGTGCACTTTAACTTTGGGTTAATCATTGCTAAACCAACATTTTTAAAAAATGATAGTAGCCTATACAACTTGGGGAGTTTTGTTTTCAAAAGAACAGGGTTTAAATTCTTGACAAAGTCATTTCAAGTTTCCTTTTGATGTTGGTCTAATTTTTGTAGCCTTGATTTTGTTCTGGTTTGGGGCGATAAAATCTTATTTTTATTCTCTCTCTCTCTCTCTCTCTCTCTCTCTCTCTCTCTCTCTCTGTGTGTGTGTGTGTGTGTGTGTGTGCCTGCACACATGCATGTGTGCAGCATGCATGCAGCATGTATGCATAGTATCATCTTTTATCTTTCCTATAATAAAGTGCATTTCCTCTCAGGAAAGAGCATATGAGTACACATTATCATTTAAACAGAAATTACATGAAGAAGCTTAATTTAACATAAAGGAGAAACACAGTATACAGTGCACTGTATTTCTGAGATGAGGATGCAGAGCAGTCTACTGTGTACTGCACAGTGAAGGAGGTGGAAGGGATGGAGGCCCTTTCTTTAGGTGTTAGGTGTTTTAAAATTGCCCAGTTCTGTTTTAATGGAAAATAAGTAAAATATTTTATAGTCTTTACTGTTTAGTCTTCTGAGGAAAATTCACTGTTATGTATCTTTAATTATTGGATAAAACTCTTGAGAATTAAAATACTTAATTCATGAGCATTTTGTAATAGTTTACTTCTGTATTTTAATGAAGCTAATCATCTCATCCATCTGTCTTAAATTTTACTATTGCTGCTAATATTTATATTTTATAACAGCCACTACAGAAAAAGAATAGATTTAAATTAATTAAAGTTTATTTTTTAGATTAAATCTTAATTCATGTGACTTAACATGTATTTCAAAATAAATATAACAAATAATTTTACCTAAAATTTTCGAAAGTTTGATAAGTCTATGCAAATTACTCGTTTTCAATTATTTTGATATTAAAAACATGAAGTTTTAACGTTAAGCTTTCCTAAGCTCAGCATACTTTAGGCTAATTTTATTAGTTTAAGATTCTGTTGATGATTTGTATCACCACAAACAAGGGAAACTTTCGGGTTTTGATGACTTTAACAGTACTCTGGAGTAAACTATCAGTGTCCTGCCTGGACTTCAGCACTCCTGTGCTCTGGCTGAGTGGGTTGTCTGCTGTGGATAACTGCAACCCTTCTCCATCTTGGTGTATCTGCTTCTGAGAAGCAGTCTGCCCCCCTTGTCTGTTGCCATAAGAGAATCAAATGATTGCCTGAAGAAGTTAAAGCATCCTGGGCTGTTCTTAAAGCTGTTCTGTCCTGATAAAGCCTGATTTTCTTTAGTCAGTAGTTGAGTCCACAGCTCTAGCTGTTTGAGAAAAAAGACTGTAGTCAATAGAGTTTATTACTGGAAGTAGCTTTTATTTTATATAAGTCCTTAATCTATGGCTATTTCTAAATGTGCTTACTAAAATCTTGGTCCACATTTTTGGTCTAGCCTTGACATCTCTGACAATATGACTGCCAACTCATGTTTTGTTTTTTAATTCTTAACTGAATTATCTATATAAAATAGGAGAATTTGAAGGAGTATTTTCTAAATTTCTCTAAAGGCAGACCAAATATAGTAGTAGTCGTGATACATGGGAGAATCATTATGAAGTAGGTACCTAGCACACTGGGCATGAAGCATCTGGCCAAAAAGATAGTTACCGTGGGTTCCACATGTACAGTACTGGAGAGTGGGCTGCTTGTTACTCTTAGTGACTTTAACGATTATAGGAAAGAAGTTCCTCATAGCCCTCAGACATTGCCTTCCATTGCTGTGCATGTAGAGCTTAGAGTTGTGTGGAAGAATAACCTCAAAGGCTGTTTTCATGCTGATGACCTGGGCTTTGCTCTTACAACAGGAAAGGTGCCACACAGCAATGGCTGCTATGTAGATAGCCTGGGGCTTTTGCATGTTTTTTTTTTTTTTTTTTTTTTTTTTAAAGTGAAAACTAAAAAGAAAAGACCACTACCTACCTGGCTTTAAGTGATACTATGTGTTCTGAGAACATTTAATGATTAATTAAAAAAATATTTCTTGATAGTTACCAAATGATTTTGATATAATTAATAAGACAGGGTCAAGATGAAGTAAATTATGAAGTGGCTTTAGACGATTTGGAGGGACTCTTGATGGCAATATAAAATATCTGCAAGCTAAAATAGCATTTTTCTAGCTGCACTTGCTGCACTGGGTAACCTGCTCGAGGTTCTTTGATTACAGCCACAGATTCTTTTTTGCTGGTGAAAAAAGGTGTAATGAGTACATTGTAAAGACTTCCTCAGTTACCCTACTGGTACCTAGCCAGTACCGGCCTTCTGTTTCAGTACACATTAAGAAGAGGTAAATTTACAGCGTTTTAAAAAGACTTAGTGCAGTCGAATGATTACGCTGGTAGTTCATAGAATGTTGCATGAATCAGAGACACATGATTCAGATTCCTGACTGTGGCATATTGGGCATTCACTTTATATCTTAGTTCCTGCTTCTCGGCTTCAGGACAGCATGAGTTAAGTCAGCAGGAATGAGGCTGGATGGTCTTGAAGGCCCTGTGTGTTCTCCAGCAATCCCTGTTGACCTGTAAATGAGCTGAAGACAGATGACTCACCCTGACAGTGCCATGGCCAAAGCATTGTGAACATACAGAGGTCGTTTTAGAACAAAATAATTTTGATGGTAACTGTAACTGAACTTATCTGACTCTTGTGTTTAAGATGGTTTCCTCCTGAGAGAATGTGAGTTTCAGATGCTTCAGAAGCTCTTTCCTAAATGGTTAAAGTAGAGAGTAAGGAAAAGCAAGTAACTCTAATAATGTGAGTGACTGAGAATTACGTCATCACTGTCTCTTCAGTTAGAACTCATTGGTGGGTGGAGATTGGAGGCTTAGTGCTGTTTATTTGAACCTCACATTAGAAGGTAATTTTGTTAAGATCACTATTAATGAAAATATTTTAAGTAACATATTTTTCTCTTTCATCTATTAGACTATGACATGAAGTGCAAAGATTAAGTCTTTCCTTACCAACTAATAGATGAGCCAAAGAAGAGAGAGGGAGTAGAGAAGTAGGAGAAACTGTGGGGGTGTGTATTGAGAGACTGGGAATTTGCTAATGTGAAGTCTGAGAGCTCTTACTGTAATAGTTGTAGAAGTGGAAACTCTGAGGGAGAGAGTCCTCTTCATACTTACAGAATTATTCATGAAAATTTTAGCTTATGTTCTTGATATAAAATATGAAATTTGAGAATTATGATGCCTTCACTGAAATATTCTGCTTTAGGATTATAAAACCCTCCAAACTAAGGAGGAATCTAACTTTTTGGTCAAATTTGGTGCGCAAATATATTGAGTATGCAGGCAAATTTGCCATGCAGATCTCACAGCCATGGCTCTTTGTGCTGGGAACTTTGCTTCTCCCCAGCATCCTGATGGAACAAGGCAGCCAGCAGGACCAAGAGAACAATGTGTTCTTTTGTTCAAGTCTCATATCTTGCTGGGCTATCATGGAATATGCTTTTATCTTTTGATGCTTGGAGTTTAAAAGCAAGGCACCTTCAAGTTCTTTCTTGTATGTTTGCATTTGAAATATTTCTAATGCTGGGGACATTAATGTAACCCTTCTTGTGCCAGTAAAAATTGCAGTGTCCCTTCCCTAGACTTTATAAACAATAGTACATTTCTCAAATTGCACTTAAGAAGAATATTAACATAATGTTTTGTTTATATTATCGACCAAACTATCCCCCTAAATGGAGTAATTTTCTTATGTTCTTACACAGAATACTATTGTAGTTCTTTATTGTAAATTGTAAATGTATAGGTATAAGTGTGTGGAATGCAAAGAAATTTTATAACTCTTGAATTCACTATGGAATAAGTGAATTGGATCAAGTAAGTTAGTGTTTGTTACCTCCAACCCTTCTGGTATTTGGGGAGAATATTTAAGATTTACCATCTAAACAGTTTTGACGTGTATAATCACCTACTGTCAGTACACCTCACAGAATGTACTAGAACTGAAAGTGAAAATCTTCCTTCGATTTGATTCTTTATCCTTGGATCTCATGTCTCCTTATTCCGCCTAACCCCCAGCTTCTGTAATCAACATTCTAATCTATGCTTCTGAATTCATTTGTTTTAGAGTTTACATATTAATGAGAAGAAATATCCTTCTATACCTGGCTCACAGTATAATAATCTTTAATTCTGAGTGTGGTAATAGAAATGACCATATTTCTTTTTGTTAAGACTGAGTAGCATTCCATTGAATGCTACATTTTGTTAATTCATTCATCTGTTATGAGACATTTGGCTTGTTTCTATAACTTGACAGTGCACCTGACTTCGAATCTTTAGGGTTATCCCAAAGTTTTGGGATTGCTGGATTTTACAGTAGTTCTTTAAAGAATTTCCACACAGTTTTCCACAATGGCTGGGCTGTCCTGCATTAATTCCTAACCACCATGGCAGTGGACATTTTTACTTTCTTGCTGACACTTGTCTTTTCTGAGAGTGGTAACATAATTTTATATTTTTACTATAAATTGCATCTCCCTGAGTTCCAATACTGAGCGTATTTGTTTGTTTTCAATTAATTATGTGGCCTTTTGTGTCTTGAGAACTGTCTAGTCATGTACCTTCCCAAATTTTAAACTGGATTTTTGTTTTCTTACTATTAAGTTTGGGCTTCTTATATATTTGGGGCAATAATCCTTTATGAAATGCATGGCTTGCAAATATGGGTTTTAAGTTTGACTGTTGTTGGTTTCAGTCCTGGGATGTTGAGTGAGACTATGGAATCACTTCCATGGCCAGTGTCATTTGGTTTTTCCCTATTGTTTTCTTCTAGTAGTTTTAGAGTTCTTGTTCTCACATTGAAGTTCTAATCCATTTTGAAGTGGTGATCATACCTGATGTGAACTAAGGGTCCAATTTCATTGTTTTCCATGTGGAAATCCAGTCTTCCTTATATGGTTAAAGAGACCTTTCTCTGCCTATTAACCTATTTTTAACAATTTATTACTTTGTGTGTGTGTGTGTGTGTGTGTGTGTGTGTGTGTGTGTGCGCGCGCGCGCGTACACACACACAAGTCAGAGAAAGACTTGGAGGAATTTTCCTTCCACCATATGATTAACAGGATTGAGTTCAGGTTGTGAGCCTTCCTCACGGGGCCATCTTGATGGTGTTAGTTAAGCTCCCTTTGCATGCCAGGCTTCATTTTGGGGCTCTATTCTGCACTGCTGGCCAGCATGCCACACCGCTTTATCAGCACCATCTTCCTGTCCCCATCTCTTTGTGCTCATGACTGCTTGGCTAGTTAAGACCTTTGGTGGCTCTTTTGTGGAAATTCTAAGAGTTTTTTCTATTTCTATGAGAAACGATACTAGAATTTTAGTAGATACTGCATTGAATCTACAAACCATCCTGGGCAGTATGAACATTTTAACAATGATAATTCTTCTCCTTCATGATTATAAGAGACTAAAATGAATAATTAATACCAAAAAATAACCTAGAAAATTAATTTCCTTGAGACAAGTATAACTAATTATATTAAAAAGTAAAAGAGGAAGTTGTGCTTTCAACTCTGAATCCAGCACTGCACTGACACCAAAAGTAGACAGTGGCTGCACGAGAAAAGTCAGGCAAGGTTGGTAATGCCTATGATTGCAGCACACAGGAGGCTGGGGGAGGGGAGGCATGGCCTCCACACCAGGAAGAGAAAATGGGAGGAAAAGAGGGAAGCCAGTATCCTTGATGGATATAGGTAGAAGATTCCTCAGCACATGTGAGCACATGGAATTCAGCATCATGTAAAACAGATAGTCTACGTGGAATTTTCAAATGTTATGTAATACCTAGTAGTAAATAGTAACTAGTACCCAGCCCAGTAACCTAAGCCCCACCTACTTCTTCTATTCTCCCGAGTAATTGGCTATAACAACTTTTATTTAACTAGTAGCTTTAAATTGGGGAATGAGGTTTATGCAGCATCATTTGGTGTACATGAAGATCTGCTTGTTGGAGGCAGCCGGATCTTGGGGGCCAATACTTAGCATCTGAGTCCATAGCAGCACCAGACCTACAAGCTTATCCACATCTGGGACTGTGTTGCTGGATATGAGGATGTTCCAAAATATACCAATCAACAAATGTGACAGACCCATCACACAAAAGAGAAGGATACAAACTCTGTGATTATCTTACTAGATGTGGAGGGATGGGGGGTAAAAGCATATGACAAAATTCAGTTTGTTTAGATGAGAAAGACTCTTTACCAAGATTTCTATAGAAGGCATTCACCTCAGCACAGTAAAGGCCTTATGCAAGAAGCCCACAGATTCTCAACAGTGAAATACTGAAAGCTTTTCCTCTGAGCTCTGGAAGAGGACAAAACCTTCTACACTCAGTCTTTGTGTTTGCCATAGTGTTGAGTGTCCTTGCCAGAACAATCAGGCAAAAGAAAAGGTGTCCAGCTGGAAGTAGAAGAAACAGTCACCTGATGATGGTGGGATCTTACAGAGGACATGATACATACATCTTGGAAACACTGTTGAAGCTAGCAAACGGAGTGAAGCACAGTATGTCAGCCTCCATTGATAATAGCTACAAAAGAGTACTGAGGAATAACTAAAGCAAGGACTTCAAGATCTGCACTCAGAAAGCCGTGACCCATCAGTGACTGAAATTAAAGGAACATAAACATAGGACGATGCCTTTAGTCGTGAAATGGGAAAAGTAAGAGTCTTAGTTTTTAGACAAGAAAAGCCTGATTTTTCCCCCTCTATAGTTTTAAGTAATGTTTAGAAATTTTGTGGACTTTTAAAGTGCATCAAACTTATCTTCTCATCACTAATTGATATTACAGAAGGTTGGGTGGAAAAGACAAATAGGAAAAATGAGTGTCCATTTGCACACAGTTGAAACCTCTGCTCTCAAGCTGCTCCCAGCCAGCACTGCGCATGTGGTCATCACTGATTCCCACAGACCTACAGAAGAGAACTGAAGGAGGAAGGGAGGGAGGGAGGAAGGGAGGAAGGATTATGAATAGTCCAAGGAGCTAATGCTTATACTAGAATAAATTTAGAATCTAGACAGCTAAGGAATAATACTATCTCCAATGTTAACAGTTTCTCCAAGAATCTTGAGAACTAGCAGACAATCCTAGCTTCAGTCCAGAAATACATTGAAGGCTATATTGGTGATGTGAGTTTTAAGAAGCATTGTTCGAGAAGCTTGTTATGTTCTTAATTAGTAGAATGCTTACCTAATGTGGGTGAAGTCCTGGATTCTATCTCAGCATCTTATAACCTGGAGAGAACTGCATATATATTATTCCAACACTCAGTGGACAGGTGCCAGAAGATCAGAAGTTCAAGATCATCCTTAGCTTCATAATGAGTTCATAGCCAACCTGGTATATGTGAGACAGTCCAAAAATAAAATAATGTGTGAAATATGTAAGCAAACATGATTTACAACTCTCTAGTGCCTACCAAAATTACAAATCATTCTTCCTATGATCCAGCAACCCACAGTAGGTCTCTACAAATACAGTTAAGCTTGCATAAGACTATTCCTTCACATTGGTTTGATGCATTGATTATGATAGCAAAAAATTAGACAGAGCCCACCTATCTAGCAAGTAAGGAACTGAATTACAAATTCAGAACAACATTGAAAGTTAAACCAAAAACAGCAGTGCTTGACATGTGCAAAATCACACTGAACATGTAGGAAAGGTCTTTGGGGTGGAAAGCATGAAAGATAACATCCACGACTGAATCCACTGAATCATACAAAATGGCAAGACTTTTCACCCTTTTTTCTGGAGTACATAAAAGTATGTAAGTCTTGTGTGATTACATTGTTTTGGTTCCCATTCCTGATTTTTCATAAGAATGGAACATGCTGTTCATCCTGAGGAGGGTAGTCCCGGGGATCAGGTAAGACTTCCTCTCACTGGTTCTTTAGTTCCTTCCTTTAAAAATGAGATAAGGATGGCTGAGGCTAGAAGTGAGAATATCTTTCTTTAAAATTTGCCCATAAAACATTTTAAATTTTAACATTTATACCTCAAAGCTGTTGTGTTTTGCTTTCTGTGCTTGATTTGGTTTGAGATGATTTTGCTGTGTAGCCCTGGTTAGGGGTTTGAGATGGTGCAAAGGGATGCCTATTCTCAGATGAGGTGTGTCTCATTGAACACAAATATAATTGAAAGCTCAGACAGAGGCTACAACCAGTCATCAACACAAGGCCCTCAATTCTGCATTCTTGTCAGCAGAGGTAGGATGTCACAGTGGCTTAGATATGTGCAATGAGGCCATATAAAGAAGCAATGGCAATTGAGCACTGTGCATCTCTGCTGCAGTTTTGATGAATAGTGCTGCCCACTGTGTTGAAAAAACTCCATCTCTGAAGGCAAAGGAGTAACCCTGCCATATGAACTTTTTGGAAGCTAAATTGGACATGCAGAACGTGATAAATGTGTTCCATTGCTCTTTCCTAATGTGAAGACTGGCATTACAATCCTATGTATGATTGAACTTTAGTCTTTGCAATTAGAAAAATCTGTTTTGATTCCTTGAAAACTAGAGTCTCTTTCTGCCATAGTTTTGTTTCATTGGAAATTAGAGGGTATTTTAAGTTATATATTTCTTTACATAAACAATAGTATAAAATATACTTACAAGTCATGGGTTCTCTGAATACTGAATTTTATATTAATTGCTTTTATAATGTTGGCATGAAATCCTTTTAGTTTTCTGTGGCTTATGTCTCATTTCCATCCTTGAAAAGTAAAATTGAGCACTGGAGAGAGTTGGTGATTTCTCTGGCCACTCACCTATGCTACAGTTATTCCGATTACAAATGCCATCATTCCTCCACCACACTCGAATGTTCACTGTTAATATCATGGTGCTGCATCTGGTTGACAGCATTCATTTTATTTTTAGGATATGGCTTTAGTTGCCCCTGAAGCGCCTTCGGAACAAGCCAGAAGAGTTTTTCAAACCTATGATCCAGAAGGTAAAATCTATGGTCCTGTCAATATATTGATATCTTTATGTTTAAAATATTGATACTCAGGTTTTATTCAAAAGATGAGTTGGAATATTAAATGGAAGAGACAGGTGGTAGGGTTTTTTTGGTTTTTTTTTTTTTTCGAACTCAGAAATCCGCCTGCCTCTGCCTCTCAAGTGCTGGGATTAAAGGTGTGCACCACCACTGCCCAGCGGTGGTAGTTCTAAAAAAAAAAAAAAAAAAAAAAAAAAACTTAGGAGGAGAAGCATCTAAATGGAAATCAAAGAGACCAAGCAGCAAAGGTAACAGACTGTGGCTCCCATCATCCCATCAAATTCTACCACTGAGTGACGGTGCTTCTTCAGATCCTGACTTTCTACTTCTACTAGATATCAAAGGTCAGGATTCACTTATGTAATAGTCTTTTTTACTTCCTGATCTTAATAAACATCGAATGACCAGATCAAGGCCGTGAGAGACAGCTCAGCAGTTAGAGCACTGGCTGTTCTTACAGACGATCCAGGTTTGGTTCCTAGCACCCATAAGTGGGCTCACCTATAATTCCAGCTCCAGGGCATCTGACACACAGACACACACACACAAACACACAAGGTATGGTGGGGCTGTGTGTGGAGGGAGAGACAATAAAATGTAATTGAAAAAAAAAAAATCTTCATGTGGAAGAATGTCATCCTGATCATTTACCCTCTGATCTCAGATTTATTCTACCAAAAATGAGTTTTGAAAATTGTACATGTATATCATTTATATGTCCACTGAGGAGTTTTGATGGCCTTTTGTTTCTGTACTGAGTTAAACATTATGCCTTAACCCTGCACCTGCCTCCCTTAAAGACAACTTATTCATACATAAATTAACACATAGAGACCAAAGTTTTTAGGTCATGGGAGTGCTTTGGAGCTCTGAAGACCTCTGTTGTTCTTGTGTCTTCTGTCTTCAGCATTAAGCTCTTTACTCTTGACACCTGTCCTTCCTCCTAGCAAGGCTACTTTCTAAGGGTTCTGCTGACACATGTGTTGTTGATGAGTGACAGGAAAGACTGAAAATGAAAATTCATGGCACTGCTAAGCCTTAAGCTTGCTTAGCCAGGAGCACTGAGGAGAAAAACCTACCTTGTTAAGGTAACTCGTCATAGGAAGCGGTATTTTCAGGGAGAAGAACACATTTTGCTTGCTTACATTTTATTTAATATTTCAGTTTATACAACCTTGCTTTACTAACACACATAGAAATCTGGAGATGAAAATCTTTTTCCTTAATACTTTTTTTCCTCTCTAGTAGAAGCATGAATTATATTGCTTGATATGAGTTGTCTTATATTCCTCACCATGACAATAAAGTAGATGAATGGACTTGCACTGGCAGGCCAGCCACCACCAGTAGCACTTTATCTCAGACAGCACATCTTACACTTGCTTTGGGTTTTTTAAGACTTACTTTTATTTTGTATATGTGTATGTGCCAAGCGTAGTGGTTGGATAATAATACCACATGTATGTAGGTACTCTCTGAGGCCTGAGAAGGTGTCAGAATCCCTAAAGCTGGAATTAAAAGTGGTTGAGAGGCACCCAATATGAATCCCGACATTTTCTGCAAAAGCAGCAAGCATGCTTAACTACTGAGCTGTCTCAGCCCCTACATATTCCAACTTCTAAACATAATGGTGGCTGGTATTACAACTTAGAAAACATTTGACCTCCATGAATATATTAAAGCCATGGAGTGCTTTAGTTTAATATTAAACTTTTAATTTAATATTTATTGTTTAATACTAATATTAATGTTTATTATTAATTTAACTAGTTTGATGTGGATATTAATATTAATTATTAATATTAATCAGCTAATGGTGATTTAATATTAATTTAATATTAAAGCCCCATGCGTGTGGCTGGTAATATGGGTCAGTTAGGAAAGTATTTGCTATGCTGGCATAAGGAAGTAAAATTTAGCTTCCCAGAACCCACGTATAAGGTCGCCATGTTGGTGTGTGCTTATGATCCCACTGCTGAGGACATAGAGACAGGAAGATCTCTGAACCTCACAGGTGGCCAGCTAGCCAAGCTAAATCATCGAGCTCTGGGTTCAGTGAGAGACCTGCCTCAATAGTAAGGTGGAAAGGGAGTGAGGAAAAGACCCAATATCCTCCTCTCACCTACACACATGTAAGTGCACACATACCCTTATGAAAACGTGTGTGTGTGTGTGTGTGTATACATATATATATATGTATATGTATATATTTATACACATACCCACAATAACACACAAAATATTTACCATGAATCTAGGAGATAGATACTATCACTTTTTTCAGTGTTGTTAAACTAATTTTGTGTCACTTTCAAAGGTACATGTGTATTTTTAAGAATCAAGAATAGATTCTAGATGTTCTGGACTAACCAATCTTGACCCCTCCAAACATTACTAATGTCTATTTTATGGCTGAAGTCATAGAGATGCTCTTAACTGCTCAGAACTTGTTGGCAATAGACTACTGCTAATAATTTGGCATTGGCTCTCCATTTGCTTGAGCAATTAGAATAATATGTATTTTAGATTCTTCAAACTTCTAGAAGCCTGCTCCTTATTTTGATGTCAAACCAAGTTATAAGATCAAAGGTGTATTTTTAAATTGCTAAGTTCTCATTTGGAATGTTATCAAAATTTTAATCTTAACAATGCCGTATTATACCATTTTAATTACTTGGCAGTGAGTCATGATTAAATCACAAATTAAAAAATGACAATAATCAACATCTGCTCAGAATGTAGTCAGAACAATTTACCAGGCAGCAAACCTTTATGCACAAACTTTTAAGCAAGTCCACACTTTTATCTCTTGATCATTTTGTGGAGAAAAGTATTTGGATCTGGGCATTGCTCTCAGGTATATGCTATAATAGGAATTTTTCCAGGGTAACAATAATGAAGCTACACTGACAAAAGTGTCAAGACAAATGTAGCAGAGGTGTTTTCTATTATGCTTCCTAAGATGCTGAATGTCAAGTAGAAATGTGTGATGGCCAATAAGCAGAGGGCCTTTTCCAGGTTATTGTTCCTGTGTGCTGGTGGCCAAATACAATCTGTTTTACATTTAGAGGCTCTGGGCTTTTAGCTCTGACTTAACTAAGCAAAATAATATTTTTATCTTTCTAATTCACCAAAGCAAGCTTATGGGCTTGAATGTCTTTGAAAGTTGCTTTCAAACAAATTATTTTATTTAGACCTTAAATTATTTGTAGCTCGACAAGTTGCAGTTACTCTAACCCTTCACATTAAAGATCTGTGCATTTTTAATGATCACAAATGAACTGGAGCCTTTGAAACAAGGTCAGTCTGTCTTGAAAAGGGTGACTACTGTTCAAAATGATGAGAAACAGGAAGGGCCTCTGTACAGTCCTGACCTGCCTAGGACTGGAATGAAGCATGCCAAGTGAGGAACTGCTCCTTTATTCTCTAGTTTGTTACAGGAGTAGGACTTTTAGACACGATTTCTTAAAAGCCATGAAAAGCTGTGCTGCTGGCTGCTAATGGAAAGTAGAGCCAGTCTCTAGGAATGAGTGACTGTGCCTTGTGTGTTCGTGGCGTGGGGTGGGGTGGGGGGGATCAGAACCACTGTCATTTCTAACTACCCTCCAGAGACTTTGTTTGTGTCATTGTAGTTTGGGCATCGGCAGAGTTTGGGCCACTTTCTGCACTATTTTGTGTATATAAAGCCACCATTTTTTGTTGTCATTTCCCTGTCACCCCTCCAGATCTCCCATGTGCCATCTCCTTGTTCTCTCAAATTCTTGTCCTCATTTTTCAATTGTTACATATAAGTATGTTTATGTATTCCCTAATCATAAATACAATCTGCCTAGTCTGTAGTTGTTTATATGTATATGACCTCAGGGATGACCATTTGTGGGTACTGAACTGTGAAGGGCTCTTCCCCAAAGAAAGCTGTGTACCCCTTCTCAGCACTCTTTAGTTGCCTGTAGTACTTTGTCTAGGGAGGAGTGCCCTAAGATTTTCTCCTTCCATGTTAGCGTGTTTATTGTTATCATCTGTGTTCAGGGCTTGTTTAGACAGACATGCTGTTGAGACTTCATGGGTATAGCTTCCCTGACATTCCTAGGAGATAAACTCTCACAGCAGACTTATGTCTCTCTGGCTCCTACAGTCTTTCTGTCCCCTCTTGCACATTGTCCCCTCAGCCTTATGTACAATTGTTGTATCACAGATATCAGTTTGGAAGCTCTTATGTATAATATGTCATCTGCAGATAGGAACAGTTTAACTTCTTATCCTGCCTAAACTCCTTTAATTTCTCTCTCTTGTCTTATTGCTTCAGATTGTGCTTCAAGTACAATATTGAAAAGGAATGGAGATAATGGACAGCCCTGTCTCATTTCTGGTTTCAGTGGGATTGCCACCAGTCTTTGTCCTCTTAGGGTAAAGTTAGCTATATATCAAGTTTCTCATATATAGCTTTTAGTATGTTGAGTGTCTTAGTTAAGGCTTTACTGCTGTGAACAGACACCATGAGCAAAGCAACTCTTAGTGGGTCTCAGTGGATCTTGCTCTGTACATTGACCTTGAACTCAAGAGATCTGCATGCCTGTCTCCTAGTGCTGGGCTTAAAGGTATGGTCTACCACACCTGGATTTAAGTTTTTCTCTATTTAGAACTTACTGTGTCTCAGGCTAGCCTTCAATTTGATATCTGCTTGGCTCTGTCTCCTGGAATTAAAGGTGTGTACCACCTTGCCTGAGCCTTAGCTTTTCATGGCTACTGTTCCTCAAGATCCAGATTAAAAGTCCAAGTAAAAACAATAACCTGTTGAGAACCGCACTAGCCCCACGTTGGGCGCCAAAACATGTTGAGAACCGCACTAGCCCCACGTTCGGGTGCCAAAAAATGTTGGGAGCCTCACTAGCCCCACGTTTGGGTGGCCAAAAATGTTGCGGCCCAAGCAAAATGTTGAAGCCCGGGCTGCCCCGCGTTTGGAGGCCACTGTATCCCAGTCCAAGCTGCCGCTGTGGTCCGAGGGACGGGGTTCAGCAAGAGGGAGAGTGAAGACAGACTGGAAGAATGGAGTCCAGACAGAGTGTATTTCAATCCCATTTACTCTTCAGTCTCTCTTCCTCTAAGTGTCTCCTAAAAGTGTCTGATTCTCTGCCATCTGCCTCTGCCTTTTATATGTCTCACTTCTAAGCCATGCCTTTTGGTCACACCTTTAATCATGCCCTTAGGTCTTGTCTCTAAATCTGATCTCTACACTTCTAAATCATACTCTTAAATTACACACCTTTAATCTCACACACCTTTAATCTCACACACCCAAGGTATCTAAACCAAGATTATTGGAGTGTGCTCAGCTGTTGTAGGCTATTGTAATCCAAGTCTCATGTCAGGGTATATGGCTCAAGATGGCTGCAAAGCTGATAGCCGCTTTCTGCTAAAAGTTGGCCCCCAACAATAACCAAGTAATAATAATGCTTAACATGATATAACTATTCCTTGTTCAATGGCAAACACATAAACAATAAGCTTAGCTGGGTGGGATCTTGCACTTAATCTGTTTATCTCCTTGAACACAGGATTCAGCTCCATTTCACTTCCTGGTGCCTGTTTATTGCTTGAACTAGATATTTAAATGTTTCCTTTCTAAGCTTGCTATGCTTGTTCAAAATGCCCTTCATGAGACTTAACCAGAGAAGAGAACAAAGTCTCTTCTGGGCTTTCTTGAGACTTCCATTGTCAGTGCAATTAATATAAATCTCTTTACCTTAGCCTCAGGTAGACTCTTCAGACAAGGGGCAAAGTACAGCTACATCCTTCACCAAAGTATCTCAAGAACAGTCTCTTGGCCACATATTAAAATTCTTCTCTGAAACTTGTAGAGCCAGGCTTCCACATTTCAAATCACCCTCAGCAACAAAGTCTTCCATATTCCTACTCAGATAGCCCATTAAGCCCCACTTAAAACATTCCACTTAATCCAAAGTCCCCAAATCCATATTTGTCCAAATAAAATCATGGTCAGACCTATCCCAGCAATACCCCAGTCCAGTACCCCAGTACCAACTTCTGTCTTAGGGTTTTACTGCTGTGAACAGACACCATGAGCAAAGCAACTCTTATAAGGACAATATTTAATTGGGGCTGGCTTACAGGTTCAGAGGTTCAGTCCACTATCATCAAGGCAGGAAGCATGGCAGCATCCAGGCAGGCATGGTGCAGAGGAGCTGAGAGTTCTACCTCTTCATTTGAAGGTCACTAAGAGAAGATTGCTTCCAGGCAGCTAGGACCAGAGTCTTAAAGCCCATGCCCACAGTGACACACATACTCCAACAAGGCCACCCTATCAATAGTGCCACTCCCTGCGCCAAACATATTCAAACCACCATAGTTGAGGTATGTTCCCTCTAGTCCTGGTCTCTCTAGACTTTTATTATGAAAGCATATTGGATTTTTGTCAATTTTTCTGCATATATTGAGATGATCATGTGATTTTTGTTGTTAATTCCACTTACATGACTTACTACATTTGCTGACTGCTTGGGTTCAACCACCCCTACATGTTCAACATAAAGCCAACTTGGTTATGGTGGAGAATCTTCTTGATATATATCTGCATTTGGTTTGCCAGTATTTTATTGGGGATTTTTGAGTCTGTATTTTCTGGAAATAATGGCTTATAGTTTTCTTTTGTGTGGGTCTGTAAGAAATTTTGGGTATTCAAGTGACAGTGGCTACACAGATGGAGTATAGGATGCGCCTGCTGTTTTCTTCTTTCTCTCTCCCTCTCCCCCATCTGTCTTTCTTTCTCTCTTTCTCTACTCTCTTTCTCTATTTCTCTTTTTTTCTTTTTTTCTGTCTGTCTGTCTTTTTTATTTGTTTAATAATTTAAGGATTGGTTGTAGATCTTTGACAGTCTGGTAGGATTATGTTGTGAAACCCTCATCTCTCTGGTCCTACACTGTTTTTAGTCCGAAGGCTTCTTTGTTACTGTTTCTATTTCATAATTTGTTGTGGGCCTGTTTAGGTTGTTTATCTCCTTTTGGTTTAATTTTGGCAGTTTGAATGAAACTAGAGATACTTTTTTTTTTTTTTTTAATGATTTTCCAATATAATGTAGTACAGGTTTTTAAACTATTCATTCCCTTATCATCTGAATTTTTTTGGTGTTTATTGTAATATTTCCCTTTTCACATCTGATTCTATGAATTTGGATTTGTCTTCCTTTCTTCCTTTCTTCCTTTCTTCCTTCCTTACTGTCTGCCTTCCTTCCTTCCTTTTTTTTTCTTTTGATGAGTTGAGCCAAGAGTCTGTCTTGTTATCATCTCAGATGAACCAGCTTTTAGATTTGTTGTTTTCTGTGTTTCTATTCCTATAATGGCTACAGATTTTTATTTTCTCTTGTTGCATACTGGTTTTGAGTTTCATTTGTTTTTGATTTTCAAATGTTTGAAATGCATCATTAAGTTATTTGTTTGTACTCTGCAATTTTTTTTAATTTAGGCACTTGGGGTTATAAAGTTCCCTCTTAAAATTGCCCCCTTTGTGTGACAGACATTTTGTGTTTTCATGTCACTCCAGGACCATTTTTATTCCTACCTTGATTTCTTGTTTGACCTATTTATCATTCAGTAATCAGTTATTTAATCGCCAAGAGTTTGTGCACTTATTAGAGATTTGCTTGCTGTTTAAGCTTTGTTGCATTATGGCCAATTATTTCAACCTTTCTAAATTTAGTATTTGAGTCCTGGGTTGAGTTCTATTTTAGAGAAGTATCTAAGGGCTGCTGAATATGATATGTATTCTTTGATATTTGGGTGGAATATTCTGTATCTGTTAAGACCATTTAATGTATGATATCATTTAATTCTCATGTTTCTCTGTTTATTTTTTTCCCAAAAGACCAGTCTCTTAGAGAAAGTGGCTTGTTGAAACCACATGTTAATGAATTGATGCTAATCTCTCTGCATGAACATAGTAGGCTAGGACAGAGAACAGGATGTGTGGGCTAGGTTGGGCCTGAAGGTTGGATTTTGCTTAGGTAGAATGAAGTCAGATGAACTCCAGGGGGACGGATTGGCACACAGAATGTGAGTTCTGGTCTATGTCTTGAATGTGAAAGCAGATCTGGGGTTGGAAGAGGTGTGCGGAGCAGACAGACCATCAGATGGAGTTCTTGGCTAGATGCTGATACAAGATGGATTGTACGTGGCTGGGCAGAGAGATTAGATACAGAAAGCAAGGAGCCTGCAGATTGTAAGCAGGTGTCATGCTCCTATGTTGAGCCTGGAGTTTGCAGACAGCACATTTGCCTCCATTGCATTTCAGCTTTGGCTTTTTTTGTGTGAGTGTGTTGTTGCTGTTTTGTCCTGTTTAGTTGGAATGACTTTAATTGAATCATTAGCTATTAGTTAATGTGAAGCCTCTTTCAAGATTTTTTTTCTTACTTTTATACCATCAGTTATCTAAATAGAAATGGATCACTAGATTTAGTAAAATGAAACTATAACAAACAGAATTTGTGCTGGGTTGTAGTGACTCATGCCTTTAATCCCATCACTCTGTAGGCAGAGACAGGCATGAGTTTGAGGCCAGCCTGATCTACAGAACAAGTTCCAGAACAGGCAAGAAATACACAGAGAAATGGTTTTGAAGACAAACAAACAAAAGAATTTGTTGTTAGTAATTCTTTTCACTTGATTTCTTCATGACAATTTAAAGATTTAGCTAATTACTGAATAGTGTTGTCATTTTAAGTGGAGTTTTTACCCATTTGCAGGTTTATGATGTTCTTTTATTTAAAAAAAAAGTTTAACTTTACAGTTTAATTTTTTATTTTTTAAATTTTATTTACATTTCAGATGCCATCCCCTTTCCCCATTTCCCCTCCCTAAAAAACCCCTATCCCATGCCCCCTTTTCCTTTTTGCTTTTATACAATTTTTAAAAATGTTAATCAAAGGCTTTATAAGTTCGGTAATGCTCAATCAGAAGTGTAACCCAATACCCAACCTAGATATATAAACTATCTTTGACTGGTGGAGACACATGAACATCTGCCTCCATGCCCCCCCCCCTTCTCTCTCTCATCACCTAGCTTCTCCTCTCCTTCATTTTCTCCTCTCCTTACTCCATCTCTTCCTCTCGATACTCCTTCCCCCTTAGCTCCTCCTACATATCACCCTTCCTGTTAAAATAAAACTTTTCTCTTTTTAAGTCTGCTTTTTTTCCTCCCTTGAAGATAAATCTTTGCCTGTATGTCTAAGAAAGTTCATCTGAGCAAGTACCAAGGAGCAATGAGATTTATTGCAAAAACATACATAGTTCTTCAACTCCTTGTATTTCTATGAAGTGATTCTCTCCTCCCCAAAACCTGATCAGAAAAGTTCTTATTCCAACTTCTCTTTAACATGTTTTCCAGATAATGGATTCATAGCTGACTCCCTTCTAGAAGATGTCATGAAAGCCTTGGACCTTGTTTCAGATCCTGAGTAGTGAGTGCAACTGAAGTGTTATTTCGATCACTCAAAAAAAACTCCATCAAGTTGAAACATTATATACATTTTTACCCTTTTTCAAAAAATGATGCTAAACCTATATAACAAACCAATAAAAATTTAGGGAAAAAGGCCTAATCCAATTTGAGGACAGAGGTTAACATACCTATTATACATACTGTTGCCTCTTGACTCTCCATTGGGTTGTCTTGCTTTTTAAAATAAGTCTTTCACTATAATTTGAAATTTTTCTATCTAAAAAGATTTCATTCTTTGAGATTTTATATATGTAATTTCATTGAAAATAGTGACTTTGCCTTTGTCTCAGATTGCAATCTAATGGCCTTCCTTGAACCCTCTGAATCCTTTGCATAGAGCACAATGATACCAGATGATGCTGAGGCTGTGACAGTCATGCTCTAGCATCTCCTGGAGCCGAGCCACATGTCACTGAACCTGGCTAGAGACCTTACACAGATGTAACTTTTATAATACACGTTTTAAAAGTTTACCCCTGAACACATGGCTGGACATACAGGGCTCATCCACTCTGGTTGCTGCTGGACCAGCAAAGGCCATGCCACTCACTGTAGTTCCCCAGACTCAAGCTTTATGTCTGTGGCCCTCAAGTTAGATTGTCCACGGTTGGTAAGCATCTATCTCATCTAGTTCTTAAAGTAACATTTTGAAAGGCATGTTTTTATTATCTGATCTACCCTTGCCTCTTGGCTTGTTCCAACTCCTGGAGCCTAAAATAATTTTTAGAAAAGTAAATGTTCCATTTGATTGTTGAATTCAGGACCTAGGGAGCAAATAGAATCTGCCTTTGGGAGGTTATACCCTGAGTTTATAAGCTTTGGTTTTTAAATTACTTTACCTAATAAGGAACAATATTCTAAAGTCATCGTCATAATTTAAATTTTAAATAGTAACAGATTACTCTGATTTAAAAATAGCCAAGTTTTGGCAAATTAAGTGTCATTCCTGTGTATTTGTCATTAAAGTTCTAAAAAGAACAGCTCTTAGGAATTTGGCATCCAAACGTGTAGCACTAGAAATTTAATCATGAAAGAACAAAATAGTTTCGTGGGGTTTTGTCTAGTTTGGTATTCACTGTTTTTCTTTTTCTTTATTCTTCCTATAGTATAAATCTCATGAAGAATAAATTAGATCCAGAAGGATTAGGAATCATATTGTTGGGTCCATTTCTTCAAGAATTTTTTCCTGATCAGGTAACATATTCAACAGAATATATTGACTCATTTTTTCTGTTGAGATGATCATCTATGAACAGGAAATTTTTTTTCCTAAAGTGTAGATGTGAGACTGAGAAAAAACCTATTATATAAAGGCCTTTCCATGCAGAGGTCAGGAAAACATGTATGAGTCCGTATGGCTGTGTAGTACTCAGAAAACACACCTGAGGCAGTACACTGAAGTAGGGCCTGGGGTGGGGTGGGGTGGGGTAGGGTGGGGTAGGGTGGGGTGTCTCGATAGCAGTGCACTGCTCTGACAGCATATGCACCAGTACAGTGTTACAGCGCCCAGCGGAGACATTTGTATTCCAATACAGTGTTGCAGTGCTCTGATGTACGTGTGCCAGTATGGTGATAGAGTGTGAGTGTGAGCACAGTGGGCAACGCACAAAGTGACTGCATGTGTGTTATGTTAGTGTGAATGTATGTATATGTATGCTAGTGTGTGTGTTAGTGTATATATGTATGTTAGTGTAGTAGTGTATGTGTATGTAAGTGTGTGTGTGTCACTGTGTGTACATGTATGTTAGTGTATGTGTATTAGTGTGTGTGTTAGTGTGTATGTTAGTGTGTGTCTGTGTATAAGTTAGTGTGTGTGTGTGTGTGTGTGTGTATTTGAAGCTGTGGTTATATCCCAAGAAGGCTGCTGATAGGACATTATTGGAAATATTGATTGTTAGTTTTAAATATGAAACATATTTGTGGGGTTAAAAACTGCTTGTGCGATGTAAGACAGTTATGAGTTCTTTCAGCTGCATGTGTGCTAATTTACAAGATGATGATTAATATGAGTATAATTTGTTAGCTCAAGGAATTGGTAGTTTTATGTTTTGTGAATTCTTTGAGAATTCACACAATGTGTGTGATCATATCCACCCCAGGGCCTCACCATAACTCCTCCCACATCTCCCAACAGTGTGTCCCCTTTTTGTTTTATTTAGTAACCCATTGACTCTAATAAGGGTTACTGCCTTGTGGCAGTATTCCTTGAGGTTGTAGAATGTTCTAGTTCCCTTCTACTCCACAGGAAATGGACTCTTTCTAGTTGGTTGTACTGTGTTCTGAGTCCATCTTAGCATTTGCTTACTTCCCTGTTATTCTCGCAGTCTCCACCCAAGCCTGCTTTTTCTCACCACCCCCGGGACACTGGTTCTCTTTCCTTACACAGCACATGTGCTCCTGCTGTCCTTGTCCTCTGGAGCAGTATACTGCTCGGAATGTAGTGTGTAATATCGAGGTAGAAATGCAGAACCCTGGGGTCTCTCCATGGATCTAGTAAATCGGGAGCCGTGGAGACAGCACAGCCATGTTGAGCCACCTCTGGGTGACTCTACTGGAGTCACCTAGCACACTTAGCACAGCTGCCTTCCTCACAGGCAGCCTTTCCCACTTCTACCTATGCCAGTCCTGTGGGAACTCAGACCCCTATGTCACATTTACCTTCCCACATGAACCACACCACTGGTGTCCTATATCTGTACTCAGCGCACACCCACACTATCCCTCATGCCACCACCATCCGTGGCTGACCCCTACCCGACATGAATAAAAGAGCAGCTCAGCAAACATGTTCGGGTATCTAAGAGTAAGTAAAGTAAATTGCAAAACCAGATCAGAATGGCACCAAGGAAAATACTCAAGTCAGTCAGCTTTACGAATGCCTCAGCTAACTACAGTGCAGGGTATTCTTGTTAGGAGGGAGAAGCCAAGGCGGGGCAGCTGCTTTACAATGAGAACAGCAGAAGCAGCTATCTTCAGTAAGCATATCCTATATGCCTTATAAATGGAGTCAATTATCCCTCAGTTTTGGTAGTGAAGATCAGAACATTTATGAAAAGATTTGATGTCATTCAGCTGGTACCTGGCTTACCCAAGAGCCCATCACTTCTGCCTACCCCAGAGGGAAAGTGCTTCCTGCACCTGTAGCCTTTGTGGTGTTTCCATATGCCACCCAATTAGTTATCTCCTAGAGAATACAAATACTATTCAAGGAAAGAAAATGTTTAATTTGTAAGTTAAAATAAATTGTCAAAATCAGTCACTGTCATCTAAGGAAACACAGTGATCATGTGTACAATTAAGGAAACCATCACCTAAAAGATGAGAGCTTAGATTTTAGCTGCGAAGGGTTACAAGTGAATGTGAAATGTCAAATGTAAAGTCTTCCAGAATAACAACCCAATGATATAAAGTCACATAACATTATTCTCAAACTAATTGAGAAAGCTTTTACTTACCGTTGCCAGGTATTAAGACAACCAGCTTGTATGTTCAGAGAAAACTTTACAGGAAAGATTTGGGCCAGGTCTTAGAAAATTCGAAAGGGGCATTTTAGAAAGAAATGTGTCATTCTTGTTTGAAGCTGGGGGTCAGACTAAAGGGCAGAATGGGCCTTCATTGTTTGGAGATCCTTCCTTGCTCTTAGCATAAGAGAGATAATGAGAGAGGGAGAGGGAAAGGGAAAAAGAGTAGGAGAGGCAGACAGAGAAGGAGAGGAGAAACATTCCCAAAAAGAAAGGCATAGCACAGGAACTGAAAAGTTGAGCTTGGGGAGGAGAAGCTGCTCCAGAGCCTCAAGCCTAGGGAAGCCCTAAACCTTTCCCAGAGCTCCCCCACCTTCCCCACTTTTTCTCACCAAAGTTGCATCCTCTTAGCCCATCTTTTGCTAGGAGCTAAAGCAAGAGTTGCCAGCAGCTCACCTCCCACCTAGTAGAAAAGATCCATGGAGGGACTCTGGCCCAGCTTGATTCATATCCATCCTTTCTTATGTCAGGAATGGCCAGGAAAATGAGCTAAAGAATAGAAAATGGTCTACAGGAAATCAACCAGGAGCCAGGCACTTTGAGCGGGAATACAGTCTTGTTAGGCATGATATGTTGGTTTCTGTGAAATGGTATTTTTTAATATTTCTGATTCAATATTGTGGGCCAAAATGAAGCTATTGGTGACTGTTTATTTGTGGTTTAAATAGAGGTGGGGTTTCTTTGTCCTACATTGAGGAGCAAATGTTTTACAGAGATGTATTAGGAGATATTTATTAGGTGCTTGTCCTTCTTTTAAATGTAATGTACACATCTACTTAAGAGACATGAGCAAGCACAAAAGAGCTTCTGCTGGTCAGGGCTGCTGCGTCCAGAGGCAGCCGTTTCCTCCCTCAGCTTTTCTGGTGGCCAACTCAATACATGTTGTCTTTATCAAGTGATTTCCCAGTAACAATAAAGATTAATAGACTTTTCATCTTTATAATTGTTGCTCATTAGAAATTGCTTGATAAAAAGATATAACTTAAAGTTTTAATAGTCCTTTATTTATAATAGGGCTCCAGTGGTCCAGAGTCTTTTACTGTCTACCACTACAATGGATTGAAGCAGTCAAATTACAATGAAAAGGTATGAGAATTCACAGAGTAACCTGTCTTCAGCTGGGTTGATGAACTCTGCAGGCATGACTGTGTTTGAATCCCCTGCATTTGCTACTTCAGGAAGCTGTTCCAGGAGTCTCCCTGTTGCAACAGATGTGTGAGAACTGGTTGTATTCAATTTTACTAAGATGTAACCTGCCTTCGAGCTATACATGGATCCATGGAGCATTAATTTCACTGTGACAAAATAACTATATGTTTATAATGTATATAATGTTACTCCAGACTGTGGGATTATTTGCAAACCAACAGTTCTGGTTAATCCACAGAAGGTTGTTATTCATTCATTTAAATGCAGAAGTAGATAACACTGACTTGGTTTTTTGGGTTGTTTGTTTGATTGTTTTTGTTGGTTTGGTTTGGTGTGATTTTTTTATTTACCAACATGGCTGTATTGAGTATTTACCCAGTCTTCAGTTTCACACCAGCTTCTGAGATGAGTGTTGTCTGTAGACGGCTGCTTTGCAGAGGGGCCTAAGCACAGGTAAGCAGCTGGTCCAGGGCCAGGAAATGGCAGAGCTGGGACTGAAACTTGTCAGATATAGGCCAGAGCCTGTGCTTTTAGCCACTTTGCTTTGTACCTCTCCTTTCTAAGTCATGGACAGGCACACAGATGCCTAATATCTGGCTAGACCAGCCTCGCTCAAGACAAAAGTTTTGTCTGAGCACTTCACTCCTTTGAATGAAATGCCAGTTTTCTGTGTTCTTGTGGCAAGTCTATTGTCTTTGCATTTATTCTGGGAAAAACCACCATCGGTATAGATACTCTTAGAAGAGTCCTGCCTTTTCAATTTGACCTCACGCTGTTTGGTGGGTGGCTACAGAAACTAGATCATAATGTAAATTAGATACATTACTTTTAGTAAAACCAAAAGGCTAACCAAAACTAAAAGGCTAAATTCTACTTTTATTTTAATAACAAAATATAAATCAAAACCTTTCATATTTGCAAAAATCTTTTCCTGAGTTTATTGCTATCTATAATAGAGTACAATCAGTAAGAGCCCGGGTGCTGTATCTTAGTGTGTATAATGAGTGCTCACCTAGTTGTTGAAGTTTGCCTAGCTTCGTCATCACAAAATATTAATTCACTGCCACAATCCCTGCAAGGTAGTCAAATATTATCCATATTTTACAGATGAGGCCTCTGAGACAGGGAGATTAAGTGACTCACCCAGAGTCACACAGCAAGTCATTGACAGAGCAGGGATTGGAACTGAGTTCCTGATTCCCAATCCTGTCCTTGGTCTGCTTGGTCACGCTACCTGTATATAGTAAGTCTTCAAATCATGCTTGTGACAAGAGTCTGACATACTAACACAAGATCAGAAATTAAGACATATGGAATATTAATATGACATACTATGTAACAACCGTAAAAGCAACTCATGCATGTCATTTATACAAAAGTATAAAGTCATGAAGTTAAGCAGGGGCTAGAAACAGAGCTGAGTGCTTAGTCAGGTACCTTTCAAGATACCAGATTAAAAAATCAGGAGAATGCTAGTCTAGGCTGCAGCCACCAGGCAAGGCAGCAAATACTGTAGAGACCACAGAATAGATCCCACTGCTCTGCAGAGGGGCTTCTGCTCTGACGCTGTGAGCAACTGGAGAAACAGGTCCTGTGTAGCCCTTTTAGACAACGGTTTAGAAAGTAGCACTTTTGTTCTGAGGTTGAAAACTCTGAGTTGTAATTTTAATATGAAAAAAAATGTATTTCACCTTAATGCCTTTGGACTTCCCTAAAAAGTAAAATTTAAAAACCAAATTATGTGGCCTACTAATAAACCATCCTTTACCTATCTATGGCAGCTATGTTTTAAGGGAACTCTTACTGAAAGTGGATAAGCTTGTTTCTTTTGGCTCCTTGGTCACATAGCTTATGGCTTTTATGTTAAAACATAATTGCAATCATGTGTATCAGACACTGGGTAGGTAAAAATAACTATACATACTCTGGAAGGGGGCAGTCCATAGCCATTCCTTTTAATTGCATATTTAATATAAAGTTAATATAGAGTTGCATGTTTAATATACACATTGAATCCTTGATAGTGAGTTAGGGTTCTACTAGAATGTCAAATAATTTCAAGTATTTTCTTTAAAAAATAATCAAAATAATATTTTCTGGTGTCTTCCCAACAAATTATTTTAAATATGACTATTGCCACAGGTTAGTTTACCCTGTCACCCTTCCATGACTCTTGTGTCTGTCTTCACATCTTTTGTGATTTTTTTTTTCCTCCATGATTTTTATACAATGTAAAATATACTCAAGAATGCATTTCAAAAACCATTCAGTCCAGAGACAGCAGATTCCATTAACATATGCATGCACGTCATCTTCACATCTGAAGTGCACAGAAGTACAAATCAGAGGGTATAGCTATACCTTGTTGAGTAGCAAGAACAACCGATTGCCTAGGTAGCCCAGCCAGAGGAAATACAGCATGCCGTGTGAACACTGGGGGAAGACACACCCTGTTGTCCATCATCTGAAGAATTATCTTTCATCTAAAAGTGTATGCTTAGGATTCACCAATTTTTTTTTTTTTGTCTTGATCTGGAATTCTCAGTTTTACCTGTTAACTAACAATTAAAATTTGTGTCACCATCTCATTCACAAATTTATTTTGCAGATGCTATAGTTGGGTATAAGTCCTATCAAAACAGTTCAATGTAAAGCTCCATGTAACAAGCTCTTAGAAACACACTTGCCTGTGATGCTGTCTGTATCCACCTGAGAACTGGCTTGAAACATTAACTGACCTCTGGCTTTCCTCTCGACAGGTAATGTATGTGGAAGGGACTGCAGTGGTTATGGGTTTTGAAGATCCCATGCTACAGACAGACGACACTCCTATTAAACGCTGTCTGCAAACCAAATGGCCATACATTGAGTTACTGTGGACCACAGACCGCTCTCCTTCACTCAACTGAGTTGCCTGAGTATTCGTAAGGAAGATTGTCAAACCAGGTGTTGAAAGGGGATTCATGACTGGCTACATAAAGCTAAACACTGGTATTGTTGATTAACTGTAAATAACAATTAAAAACACATTTTCAGTGTTTAAGATACATTTAAATTATTGTTCTAAAGCTTTATGTTAAAGGTTATCCTGTTTTAATCCTTTCTGTGAAATTTACTAACAAAATTAAGCTTCAATTAAAGTTCATCACTTCTGCAGTCAGAGAATTGGTTGTTACCAGATTATAAACACAATATTATAGCATTTTTATAAATGGCATCAGTCACAGAAACCTGCCTGGAATATCATTTCATTCATTTCATTTTACTGTATTATTTTTAGAAGCCTCCATACCAAAATGCAGAAGTTAATTTTTGTTAATTTTGTTTTTCATTGCTAAAATCTGTTTTCTATCAGAAGTACTAATAAATCACAAATTATCAGCCCTGGTCCTTTGGTAACTAATTTAGCATGTTTACAAAAAAAAAAAAATACTATGTGGGAACTTGGATTTGTTCATGGGTGCACAGGGCTGTGTTTTTACAATGATAGGGGACAGGATCTGTGTGCTGGGTGGTTTTAACTCTGTCACTTTCACTGTATTGCTAAATGCACTTCTCCACCTTTGTTCCTGCAAGCCGGCTCTCTTATATATTTATACACGTGGTAATGCATGAGACCATCTACTGTTACATTAGCATATTGCATTATTTATTATGACCCCAGTTAATACCATAAATAAAGACTTTTCTTTAACTATATCCTTGCACTTTTGCATTAGTGACTCATGATCAACAAGTGCTCATAATGATTTCTGCCTTCAACTTTGCAAACAAAATGTTCCTTGTTCATTGCTACTGTGTGAATGGTGTGGTTTAATACTTTGTATGAATTTTACAAAGTGTCAGTCAACACTTTAAATGAGGGCTAAGGATGTAGCTCAGCAGGTAGGGTGCCTATCAGACGTGAAGCCCTGTGTTCAGTCTTCAATACCAGCATAAAATTGGCATGGTATTGCACACCTGTAACCTCAGCACCTCAGAGTTGGAAGTAAAGATCAAGAGTTTAGGGTGAGATTGAGGTCAGCCTTGGGATACATAAGACTTGGTACTCTGAACTTTTTTTTTTAATATACAAAGATAATAAAGGAAAAGGAAGGCTAGTTCCTTGGAAATGACTGACCAGAAAAGACAGAATCACTTGAGGACCTTTCTTATAATTTGATTTTACATTTTCTAACAATAAAAATGGGCAATGTGGGAAACAAAAGTTGTGCAGAGACTTTAATCAGCCCTGAACTGAACTCCCTTGAACCATGGTAGTTGAAGCCTTGAGATTGGTTAACATCACCCATGTTGACTATACTGGCTAGTTTTGGGTCAATTTGACACAGGTTAGAGTCATCAGAGAGGAGGGAGCCTCAATTAAGAAAATGTCCCCATAATATCATGCTGTAGACAAGCCTGTAGGTCGTATTCTTAGTGATTGATGTAGGAAGGCCCAGTCCATTGTGGGTGGTGCCACCCCTGTGCTGGTGGTCAGTCCTGGGTTCTGTAAGAGAGCAAGCCAGTAAGCAGCACCCTCCATATCCTCTGCATGAACTCTTGCCCACGCTGCTTTTGATGGTGAACTGTTATATGGACCTGTGAATGAAACAAACCCTTCCCTCCCCAAGTTGCTTCTGATCATAGTATTTTATCACAGCAACAGTAACCCTAACTAAGACACTGTCTGAGACACAAAGACTCGGTACAATTCAGCACAGTAAAGACAGGACTTGTCTCACCTCCCTGTTTGTTCCCAGCACACCATTCACTTACTATAAGCCTCCTTTATATGTAAAGTGGTTGAAAATAACATCCCATCCAGTCCCAAGAATTGATGGGATTTGCTGAACAAACTAGGTAAGTACCAAAAGAAGCTTTCCAGTGCTCACTAGAGGATGGATGCCTGTTCTCCCTGCTTGCTACCTCCTCCCTGGGGAAACATGAAGCTTCCTATGTATATGTCCAGCCACACACCAGTCACACCAGCTCAGAGTCCAGTAAGAACCCAACTGCTTATTTTTTTTTTTTTTTTTTTTACTATTTTATCTATATCAAAGTTCATAATGTAAAGTTTTATTTGAATGTGACTTGCTGACACTTAGGTATATCCTGGCCTAAAATATAATGTATTAAGCACCATTTGATTGAAGATATATATATTTCTTGTTTGTGGCAATTTGGGATGGTTCACCCCATGAGTGACTGTATCTTAGAACAATTATCTAAGCAGGAAAAAGTTTCCACCAGAAATTTGTCTCAGTATAAGATAAATGGGTTTTTCCTTACACCCAAGTCAGAACAAATACTTAAAATTCCCACTGAAGCATCTCACTCTGTCAAGGCAGTTTTACATTATGCAGTAGTGGTTTTCTTCCTGCCAATGCCCTTCCTGTCTTGTTTACACTGAACTGATGTTACAAATTAGAACTATTGACTAAGTCTGAACATATTTTTGAGTGGCAAAGCAAATGCGGGCAATCTCCAGCTGCCTCATGAGATTAAAATATTTTGCCTATAACTACACATACAGTTTTAATGAGGGAAATATACTGTGTGAAAAAAAACAAAGTGTATTTATACCAATTCTTACATGGTACCATTCACTGCCCACATTGTATTGTCCCACATGGCCAAGTCCCCAAATTTTCACCATTGCATGGCATCTCTTGTGCTGAGAGTCAGGCCTTAAATCCGCTGAGAGGGTAGGACCCTCAAAGAAACCACCGTTCATCAGCTACATATCCTGGGACTATAGACTTGTTTTCTGACCTGCCATCTTCACCCATAAAATGAATTATTCTGGCTCAAAGTAAATACTCAGTTAAGTATCACCTTGCATGGCAACCAATAACAATATTCTAGCCAAACCAAAAAATATTTCTCACTGAAACTGACGTGGTGGGGGAGGGTGTCCTCTGTAAAGGAGTTCATATGCATATGTTAATACACAATAACTTAATATTGAAAATAGTCAAGTCTAGAAGTGGGCTTTGGCCTCACTGACTTCATCTCTGGTAAGTTTGGAGCGTATCAGAGGCAAAAGCCAGATCTAACTTGCATCTGTAGTTCTGGTAGTTTATGAGACAGAACTGGGACTCGGCGGTGGTGTGTTGAACTGAACACACACACACATCACAGCAGACTTATATCCAACATATTACCCATTTGTCAGGCATTATAATCTTTACCCTCTTCTCAAGGCAAATTATGGAAATTGGTTTTTTCTTTTAAATTCCAGGGTTCTAAGAGTCTTTCTCCATTGTCTACAAGGAAGATAGTATCTCGTGTAACCCCTGAATAAGAGCTGAATTCGAGAGTAGGCATCATAATGAGACTCAGCTGATCAGCATTCCGTGCTCCTTGAATAATGTTGAGTGTGGCAGTGGAACACTGGTGACATTAAAGGCAAGGCTAGTTGCAAGATTCAGGAAAAGCCCCTGGCAACAAGCTGGGAAAGAAGGCTCTGAGTCCAGGGCTCCTGTCTCACTCCTAACCCTGCATCCAGCTACGAGAGACCGCAGCTTTAGGCATGGGGTAAAGTTTGGTATTATAACAGTCATGCATAGTCCAGGAGGTTGGGCTGTGGCAATAGGAGCTTGAATAGCATAAGCTTGTCTAGGTCCTGCCTGCCTCCAGGAAACTATTCAAAAGGGGCATTGCAACAAAGAATAGCATTTGGTGGGCAGGGGGTGGTGGAGGAGGGTTACAAAATCAGCCATCACCAAAGGGAAAAAAAATAGAGTTGAAGCCATCCAAGCAGTCATCAGGAGAAGAGGATAATCCAGGAAGAGATGGGTAGCACTTAGGAGATGTCATATGGTTTTGCTACACAAGAGAGAAAGCACCTGATGCTAAGGCCCAAGATGCCATATGTTTGCCTGTGCATGCACACACACATGCACGGTAGGACAGGAGAGTACCACCCTTCCTCCGTTCAGGACCTGTTACCTGTCTCCAAATATTACAGCAAGTTCAGCTCTGCTTCACAAGCTATTGTCCCACCATATATACCTGCTTGTATAGCAAAATCATAAGGGCTGACTGTAGATTTACCTATGATGATGCTCTTGTCTGGCAAGCATAGGCCCTGGAATCTGCCCACGAGAATCCTGATATCCACATCTTTCTGGCCTATCATTGGTAACAAACCACAAAGCACTCATAATTTCTAGCTGCAACTAGCCTCCTTGAAGTTCTTCTGGTCACTATGGGATTTTGAACCTCAGGGCCTCTGTATCTGCTTTGCCAGATAGTCTCACTCCCTGCTATGATTTGGATGTGGTTTTTCCTGGTTTTGTGCATTGAAGACTTATTTCTAAGCATGGTAACTGGGGACTGGAGAGGACTTTAAAATGTGTGACCTAGTAAGTGATGAGCATCTTGGGTCTGTCACTCTTGAAAGAACTTAAGGTGGTGCTTGGTGACTTTTCATTGGCATTATAATACAGCAAGCCTGGCCCTCAAACACTCTGGCTCTCTGTCCTGCCTTATGCCTGATGCTACATTGTCTGGACCAGGTACAAGCTATTAATAGTGCCTTCAAACTCCCAGAGCTGTGAATCGTTTCATTCACATTTAAAAGTCTCTTCAGAATGTTCCAGTTAGCCTTGCTTGTATAGCTGGTGCTGGATCCTGGCTGCTGTTTGGAAGTCCAGTTGAGGTACAATTATTAATTCTTCTCTAGGTGGCTCTGTCAGTGCCTGAATTTCCCCACTGTACAGGAGCTGGTTTCTAGAAAGCAGTGTTCTGGTAGGCCAAAGGCCCAAAGGATAAGAGTTAGGTAGCCTCCTCCTGTATGTTGTGGTGGTGTGGACTCATTCGGCTTACGTTAGACTTGTTGGCCAAGCTCTGAGTTCACACCAACAAGATCCCTGGGCCAGCCAAGGTTATAGCCACCTCAGAAAGCACCTGTCCCAAGTACAAACTTGGCATCCCAAATCTCCAACACATCAATTTGTCTAAATATGAATTAATCCACTTCAACAGCCTGTGCAGAATGATTGATAAATAGAAAGGACAATTTCTTAGTTTTCTGTAGTAAATACACCATATCAGGACTCTTTACCATGTATGGGCACACATCATCAGGAAAGCTGGAGTGAATGTAGAAAGCCAAATGCAAGCTGCTCTATCAGCAAAGAGAAAACAGGAGACTTCTCAAAACATTTACAGCAAGGTGATAAGGCCTGGTGTCATTCTCTATGTCAGAGAACGTCCCCCTCAGTCATTGCAATAGCCCATTACAGACAATTTAATGAACCTAGCACAATACTAGATAGTTAAGACTAGATGGCATCTTCTGATCTTTTCATGTGTGTGATGTCTGTGGGTGTATACAAGGGTCTTCATTTATTGCTGTCTATTTTATTATTTTATTTTACTTTATTTTATTTTTGAGATAGACTCACTAAACAGGAAGATCACTGATTGATCTATAATGACCAGCTAGTGACCTCCAAGGCTCTGCCTTTCTCTGCTTCCTAGAACTAGGATTAGAGTCACACACTGCCATACCTGGCTGGAGGTTTAGGGATCTGAACCTGAGTCCCTATGCGTGCAGAGCAAACCCTTTACACAGTCATTTCCCCAGGCCCCTAAACCTCTTCTTAAAGATATTTCCTATGAACTGAGTGGGATGCACACCTACAATCCCAGTACTTAAGAGACCAAGCCAGGTAGACTGAAGAGAGTTCAGGGTAACCCATCACTGGAGTGGGGGCAGGAGTCCTCACAAAGGTCTATGCAATTATTCTTTCAGAATGATATACCACCAAGTTACCAAGGACTTATTTTGCACTCGTTTAAATTTGTGGTTTCTGGAGGAAATTCAAGGATACTGATTTTAGCAGCAAAATATTTACATAATACATGTTAATTACCCCAAAAGGCCCTCTTGATGCCTTCTAGAATGAGCTATAAAGAGTGATGCTGTTTTTTTTTTGGGGGGGGGGGGCATGTCTCTAAATCTTAGAAGAAGTGTGCCCTAGGGGAAAATGCAAACCAATGCCTGATAACTTATGTCATAATATTAAAAATAAAGAAAGATGAAATTTAATGAGGAAGCCATGACCAGGGAAGGGAAAGAGAATGGCTGAAGCAAAGGAAGGAGAGGTTCTAAGGACTTGAGTGAATGCGATGTTGGACTATACACAAAGGAAATGATACAGTCCCAAAGTTTTACTTCAGAGTGCTGAAAAAAAAATGGAACTCAGGAAAGACAATAACCTAGAATGAAATGGAAGGAATGGGTTATTGGAAGGTCATGCACAGTTCTGAAATACTTAACCAATGGGAGTATTTGACTTCTTATTATGTGACACAGGCACTGCACTGAGCTTTGAGGAGCCAGTTGCAAATAAGACCTCAAAGATGTTATACTCCATTCAGAAGAGAGAAGTGCAACCATAGAAACAACAATATGCAAATACTATTGCAGAAGAAAATTAATTGGATACAGAATGCATGGAACCAACAGGGTGGTCAACATATTACCTTGATGAGGGTAGGTATCAACAAAGGCCCTGAGACCAGAACAGTAAGAACAAGCTACCTTAGGGCTCAGCAAGTTAAGGATACTTGCTGCCAAGCATGAATACCTGAGTTCAAACCCCAATCCTACTTAGTAGGAGGAGAGAACTGACTCTCACTAGTCATCCTATGACTTCCACACACTCAATGTGGCATGGGAATTCCCCCCACACACACACACACACATGTGAACACATGCACAAATAAATACTTGAAAATTTACAAAGAAAGTTATAAAGACTGAGCTAGCTTAGATGGTGTCTTGGGAGAAGGCATTGCAGGTGTTATAAACAAGTGGAAAGGCCCTGAGGTAAGAACCAGTTTGGTGGTAGGTTTGGAATGAGGTATATGGGGACAGGGGTTCATTTGGAGATTGTAAGGGGACCAGTTTACAGCCATGGCGACAAGTTTGTGCTTGCTTCTTAAATAGATAGCACGCCATCAGAAGATGTTATCCAAGAACTTGTTAAGGTCTGATGAAAAACCACAATAATTTCTCCGTGGGATCTGAACAATAATAGAGCAGAAAGGCAGTGAGAGAAAACCAGGGGCTTCTCTTGGTAAGATGTGGGTGTGGAGTGGGTACCAGGAGCAGAAGCATTGAGAACTGTGGGAGATATTTAAAATGGGGGCACCCGTTCTGGCTAGTAGTTACTAAGCTGCCATGTTCCCATGTTCCTGACTAGCCTAGGCCTAAGGCCGTGAGTGGCTGTGTGTTCTTGTGGCTGCCGTGGCTCAGGCCACTGGCTCAGGCAGCCAGAGACACCAGCATGGGAGATGGCTCTGCCAATCTTCCACGCTGTCTTCACAAGGTTAGGCTGAGCCCAGACCATCCTGCCATCTACGGGGAGGGGAACAGTAGAAATGAGACTCTAATGCTTAGATTACTCAAAGGCTCTGTATGTTTGGTAATGCTCAATAACAAGATGCCCACACAATTGGAGGTGTTTCCCAATTAACTAACCTAGACACAAGTTGTTACCCAGGACTGCTCACGATGCATGCATGGTTCTCCATCGATCCTCCATCTCTCTCTCTCCCCTTGCTCCTCCTCTTCCTCTCCTTACTCCTCCCACTTTAGCTCCTCCCAACTTTCGGGGAAATTTTTTCACTACAATTGAGAGCTGTCCATTTTGTGGGTAGACTTCAATGGAAGAGATCGCAGTACCAACTGATAGATTCAAGTAGTAATCTAAAGAAGAGAATAACCAGGAGGACTAGAATCTGGCAAGTACAGAGAGAAAATTAAGAGATACTGAGAGAAGTGCAGACATACAAAGAGAGTTCAACAGACCCAAGGAACCGCTAGCCTTTCAAGATGGGAATCCTCACTAATCAACAGGAAGGTTAAGATGAGACGTTATAGTGCCTGGTTTGAATGAGAAATTCCTCTATGGGCTCATATTTGAACACTTGGTCTCCAGCTGGCAGCCCTATCTGTGGGAGTAGTATATGGTCTTATTGGAGGGAAAACCTCACTAGGAACATGATTTGAGAGTTAATATCCCAACCCCACTTCTAGTTCACTCTCTCCTTTTTGCTGTTTCTGATTAAATGTGGTCTCTAGACTTCCCACCCCAATAGCCTGCTGTCATACCTGTTCCACCATCAGAGACTTCCCCTCTGGAACTTTAAGCCCACACAACCCCTTCCTGCTACAAATTGCCCGGATCATGAGTATTATCACAGCAACAGAAACGTAACTAATACAGACATTCCAACTTCGAGATTTTTCCATGCTAAAACGATGGCTGGAATATTCACACACTCTGAAAAGCTAACCATGAAATGGAAATAACAGGCTGCACAGTAGAGAATATTCCTTAGCAACTAGCAAGATGAAGCAGAGCCAGAAGGACTCTTCGGAGAGAAATGGTTGGCATGGGAGAGACTCAAGTCTGTATAAAGACAGACACCATGTGTCAGAGAGCTTCTAACAACAAACTTTGGGGTTTATCTAAGCTGAGGCACAAGAGAGTTTCTAAGAAACTAAGAGGGCATCCCAAGGGCCTTTGGGATAAGGATGGGGAAAAATTAACTTCTAGAAATTCCTGGAAAGCACTAAAAATTGAACCAATTAACAAGGGGAGAGAATATTCTTTAGCACTTACTACCAAAGCCTGCAGACCTGAGTTCATCCTCTGCCTTCATGCTCTCTACCATTTATGCATGGAGTTATTTTTTTTAAATGAGGTTCCACCAAACACCATTAGAATAGATAAAATACAAACCCCTGATACCACCAATTGCCACCAGGGTGTGGGACACAGAAACTCACAGTTAATACTGATAGAAAGTTACAACCATTTTGGAGGAAAAAAAAAATGACTGTTCCTTTTCAAGCTAAATCTAGAATGAGCATATGATCCAGCAGTCACAGTTCTTAACATTATTATGTGTCTTTGTAAAGCCCACAGTGGATGGTTTTAAGCAGGTGCACTCATGATTATCAAAACCTAGATACAACCATGATGCCTTCAAGAGACAAGTACACGAACCAATATATCCAGAAGGTGGAATATTCTACTTTTTAAAAATCAATTAAAGGGCTGGAGAAATGATTCTACAGTCAAAATCTCTGAAATTATGAGGACCAGCTCTCAATGCCCATTTAACAAGCCAGGCATAACTGAAAAGGCTGGTAGCCTCAGCTCTTAGAAGGTGGGCACAGAAGTGTTGCTGAGATTTGCTGGCTTCCAACTGAGTACAAGTGAATCCTCCCATACCTGGAGAGATCCTGGCTCAGAGTAGCAAATAAACAGTTATAGAGCAAGACTTCCAATGCCCTTTTCTGGCCTCCATGTATTCATAGACACATAATAACACCACTCTCTCTCTCTCTCTCTCTCTCTCTATATATATATATATATATATATATATATATATATATATATATATATATATACACACACACATAAACACACATGGACACATGCAAACTAAAAGAAATAAATAAAAGAAATAGCAATTAAGCCATGAAAAGATGTGGTGGAACCCTAAGTAAATATCATCAAGAGAAAGAAGCCAGACAATATGATTCCAACTACATGACATTCTCAAAAAGACAAAATGTATAATGAGAGCAAAGATCAGTGGTCATCAGGGTTGGGAGATGGAAGCATTGGATGAGTTTACAGGAGATTGTTGAGGCACAGTGAAAGTTATTCTATATGAGAGTAACATGGTACACAGAAACACGCATTCACATGAAGTGTGCACCACCACGAATGTGTGTCCAAATGTAAGATGTGGCCCCTGTTTAATCTCACACTCCCAAGCAAACAGCACTGTCTCAGAAACAAACCAGTGGCCCCGTGTTCACTGTTCCACACCCCCACCCCCCATCTTATCAGCTCCTCACTATAGTTTTGGAAACCACCTTAATCCCACTGAGTCCCTGGGGTTTATTCTTAATATAGAGGTTAATGATTGTATTCAAACATATGCCGCATCTAACTCATAATCCTCACAAAACTCTCTGTCTCATTCAGAAGAACACCCTTACTTGGTCAAAATGACCTCACACTGTATCACCCACTCCTTGGTTCCTCTTGTCAGTTTAAGTCCTTGACACACATAGAAAGTATGAAAAAAAAAAAAAAAAAGACTATTACCCCCAAATGGTCAAGGTATCATGTACAAATTCCTTCATGTTATCCATACTGATTTACTGCTTAAGGGCCACCTCTCTGTTCTAGAAGGTAGGCCTTGTAAGACAGGGTTCGTGTTACTGTGAGTTCTCAATACCTGTTATCTGCCATTGAAACATTTGAAATTTAGCCAACAAATTACAAATACACTCAGAGAAGAAATCTCCTGTGAAGATGAAGCCTGGAAAGGAAGCTGGAACGAGAGACATGAGGGCTGCTGGCATTTTTCCTAGTCCCCTTTTGCCACAAACCTTGAAAACGAATGGCATGTGCCACCATTTTACTGATGAAGGAAGTCCCTGCCCCTTCTGATTACTGTGCACTGCGGACCAACCTGATGTGAACTCTGTATTTTTGATTTCTATTTGACTTTTAAAGCTCACTTGCTTAATGCAATCTTTATGAACCAAATTAAGTTGTTAGCATGCATGGAGTTGATTATAAAGCCCAACAAAGCCCGAATCCCACAAGGGCTTTGTCTTTCAGTGGGCTATTTTGGGTACCTTTGCTTGTTCACTAAGACCCAGCATCTGAAAAAAGAAACATAAACCCTGTGCCCTCAAGGACTTGATGGCAAAACTATGGCTGTGTCTATCAAAGCTGAATAAACCCCTCAGATGACTATCACCAGTTTACAGCCAAAGCAAACTACAAACTGGCTTTTAGCAAGACATCAGATTGCTACCACGAAGATGTGATCAGCAAAATGAGAACCCTCTCGGTGCTTTTAAAAAAATATGAAGTGGTTTAAGCTACATTTACTGACCAGATTAACTACCTAAAGACTTTTTTTTTTTTTTTTTTGTAGTCACTACACAAGAAAAAAAATATGGGTACTATTGCAGTAAAGTGGTACCGCTGATATATTTTCATCTTTAACTACTATATTTTCAAAAAAAAAAATCATGGAATATTCCACTAATATTGGTGCCAGCAGAATTCCAGACTTTATGATACCTTTCAAATGCCAGTGATCTCATTTCTACAATCTCACCATCTTCCTTGAAACTTCAGCGTTTATCCAGACAACAGAAAGAACTCCTCTGGGGGTGGGGGGTGGGGCGTGCTCAGACCCTTCAACATAAAAGAACAATGAATGTTTGGCTTCTGAGTTGTGTGTGTAGCAACAGACAGAAGGAATGGCTAGAGCAGTCTGTTACTACTATTAAAAGCTTCACAAGATTCAATCCCATTGTAGTTTCATACTTGTTTTTATGGGAGCAAAAAAACAAAAAACAAAACAATAACACAGACATCTCACCCTCAACACTAAAGCTAACCAGCCACGTGCAGGAAGTCACTTCTGCCTACATCAGTATCTATAGGATCATCTCTACTTTTCCATTACCTACGTCAGTACTAAAGTTAAATAGCACTCTGTCTGTCCATCCTGTCCACATTCTAAGACCCAATAATTAGTGTTGTATCGTACAGTTCCAGAAACAAAGAGCGAAAGTGCAGAATGGGGCCTAGAAATGGCACCACACACAAGTTCATGCATGTGTATCCAGTTGTGTTTATTCACATGGATTCCACATCCAAAGTTGAAGGATGATTTGGTTTTCCATCGTATCCATAGGAGAAAAATAGACCGTTAGAGCCCCGCCTTAATGTCCTGTACCAAAATGCATGCCAAGTGGACTTGACACAGAAAAAAAGTTCTAAGACATTTTTTTATATGGTCTTGGTGGGGGGGTTCAGGGAGGGGAATTTCCAAACATTGCATAAGTAGGGAAATGATGGGACTGTTGTATAAAAACCTTCATAAATGCTGTATAGAGAAAAATCACAAAAATGTAAAAAGAAATGGCAAACTAGGAAAAAATACAGAACAGTGTTGTCTTAGTTAGGGTTTCACTGCTGTGAAGAGACACCATGACCAAGGCAACTCTTATAAAGGACAATATTTAGTTGGCGCTGGCTTATAGGTTCTAAGGTTCAGTCCATTACCATCAAGGCAGGAGCATGGCAGCATCCAGGCAGGCATGATGCAGGAGGAGCTGAGAGTTCTACATCCTAATCCAAAGCCAGCCAGAAAGATACTATCTTTCAGGCAGCTAGAAGGAGGGTCTCAGTGCCTCCCCCAACCCTTCACAGTGACACACTTCCTCCAACAAGGCCACACCTACTTCAACAAGACCACACCTAATATTGCCACTCCCTGGGTCTAGCATATTCAATCCACCACAGGTGGCTAATGAAATTTCACTTCACTACTCAGACAGGAAAATAGACTTTAGCATAGCGTGGTATTCGTTATTTAAAGACCGCACTATCAGCCTAGCTTTCCTCTTGGAAGAATGGGGACAAGGACAGTGCATGTAAAGAGGTGCCAGCCCTCACTTAAAGCCTTTAGTAAGGGCGATTATATGGACTGCTGTGGGGACGTGATGACTCAGTGGGTGAGGAATCTTGTTCTCTAACCATGGAGACCTGAGTGCCAGTCCTTACCCAGGTGTGCCTGCATGTGCCGATAATTCCAGCATTGATAAACAGACAGGCAGACACTGAGAACTTGCAGGCCAACTAGCCAGCTGAGCCAAAAGGCTGAGGCTTCAGGTTCAATGAGAGACCCTGCCTCAGGGCAACACAGTGGAGGGTGACTGAAGAAGACAGTTGTCTTACTCTAGGCTTCTTGTGTGTATGCATGGACATGCACATATGTGTAGACCGCACACACATAAGGCATGCATACAAAAACATAAAAATCGGGGGAAAAAGAATGATTGGATATATTCCTATGTAGGTATGCATGATTGGATATATTCCTATGCAGATCCATTTAGGCAAATCAACACTCAGTTTTCTCAGGACCATCCAATGTGCAACTAAATCTCAATATCCCAGGAAACACCCTTGTTGAGGTTTTGTCTTTTTCTGTGTATTGTAAGGCTCAGGGCAGGCCGCTAAGAGCAGGAATCTGCACATAGACTTGTGATCCTGACCCCATGCTATTTCTGGTTGGTAAATAAAGATGCAACAGCCCAAAGCTGGGCAGTAGAATCATAGGTGGGGTTTGGGTACATAATAAATAATAACTCGAAATTATTGATAGAAAAATAAATTCTAACAACATAGAAGATGATATCTGCCCAGCTCTTGTGCTCTTTGAGGCTTACTTACTATAACTATAAAGGTTGTCTGTGTCTTTTATCCAGGAACCAAATGGTGAAAAGCAGGGTTAAAAATTCTGGGTCAGGATCAAAACTTACAATATGCCCTAAGGCTGGGAAGGCTGGAACATTTGGTTAGTTTAATGCACACACCAATGTATGCATGGATCTGCAGGCTGTGTAGCAACTCCTTCACAGTAATGAGTTCTGGAAAAGAAGGTTCTAGACTCCCATATTTTCTTTCTTTACTCTTGGTTGCATATTCTAAATATTCCACAAATACACATATTCCTTTTATGAGAACACATTTATTTCCTCCACTTTGAATTCCTTAAATACATATAGGCCTAGGATATTATTCCATGTGGAAGATTTTCCAAAATTCAAGCTGAGTCAAATACTAGAAATTCACATAATACAAGGAAATCTTTTGGCTCTCAGACATGGTGGTAAAAGTTACCAAATGTTTTAAAATGATGTCTGGGCCTGTTCTCTAAGATTTGACAATCAGTCTGGGAAACACAAGTGGTTTAATAAAAGGTACATTATATAGTTATATTGTCATGAAAAATGTTTAGTGCTTTCAAGAAAAACTGAAGGCTCCCTGTGCATCTGGTTCACTTACTAACTACATTCGCCGTGTCATGGTATCAAGCTATGACTTAGGCATTCAGAACTTGTCTGCTGGTTGTCAAGACTGTGTGCTGAAGCTGGCAACAAAATGTTAACTTTTATAAATTTATTGAACTAAGACTTTCTTTCTGCATCTGTTAAGGAAACATTCAAGTTTTGTAACATCTATCCAATCATTTCAGCAGTGTGGAATTACTTCCTTGATCATGCCCCCCCCAACCCCCCCACCCCATGAACTTTTTAAAGTTTTAAATTTTTTTTGATAGTTTTATACTTGTATATAATGAATTTTGGCCATGGTCACTCTCTTTCAAATTTTAACTTTAATTTACTTACTATTTGAGTGATTCTACCGTAAACATATATACAAAGAAGGAGTGCGTGGGTGGTGTGTGTTAGAGAGAAAGAGAGAGACAGACAGACAGAGAGAGACAGATACAGAGAGACAGAGACAATGTGTGTGTCTAAAACCTTTGGTGAGAACAAAATGAATTATTTTATGCTTCTTTCAATACCCAAGTCTCACGGGGCTACAGCTGCATGGATCACAGATGTGACAGAGCAGAACAAATGCTGAAGGCAGCCTTGCTTGTGACTAGGACAAGCTTTTCCATCCGCACAAAGATTTGCCAGTGCCAGCCGGATCCTCCTGCCTCTGTTTTCTGTGCTGGCAAGCTGTTAATGGCTTCACTAAAGTCTTTCCCGTTATTGTATTTTTGAATGCTTCCACATGAGACTTTTGAAATACCCAAAGACTGTGGCAGCTTCTCAAATCCTGCTTCTTAGATCTCTCTCTCTCTCTCTCTCTCTCTCTCTCTCTCTCTCTCTCTCTCTCTCATAAACACACATGGAGCCTCTCACCCACAGAGAGAGGAAAGAGAGGATCAGGATCGACAAGGGAGAGAGAGGGGAGAATGAGGAGAGAGAAAGAGAGAGAGAGAGACAGAGAGAGAGAGAGAGAGAGAGAGAGAGAGAGAGAGAGAGAGAGAGAGAGAGAGAGAGAGAGAGACTGGCCAGAGCCTCGTGAGAACTCAGATGTTCAGTGCTACCCAGAAATCCAGACGTTCTGATTTAAAGAGCTCACCTATATTAGAAGAACAAAACAGCCATGTAGCCACAGTTACAAAGGCATCCTGTTCTGTCCTTTACACATTATCGCCCAGCCCTTGAGAATTGCCGGCCTTTATCACTGTTAGGGTTTCATTAGGGAGCCCAAATCACACACCAGGGATTGCTTTACTACTATGTACAAACTCCTCCCTGCCTTTCCCCGAGACAAAGGGTTTCTTCAGCAATTGCAGCTAATCAAAAGCAAACTGAGCTTTGGGTTTTGCTGCTTTCAAAAACAAAACAAAAGCCTGCATCACCGCCAGGGAATACCCTCTCCCCTTTCCTCTAGAGTGTCTCTCAGGTTGCACTCCCCCTTCACTCCTTATTCAATGTCCCCGTCCCCACCCCACCACCCCACCCCCATCTGCAAACTGAAAGAGAATGCCATAGGTAGGTACATGTTTCAAAGAATTCAAGATAAGCTTACTTTCCATCTGTTTGTCCGAGTCTAGAATTGGGATGAAATATTTATCGAAGATACAGCCTCATGGCACCAGTGTACCAGAAAGAACATCATGTACATTCTTGAAGCTACTCAAAGACAAAGCTGTTCTACCAAATAAACGGTGGTGGTGGCTGCGGGGTTGGGGGCTAGGGGTTGAAGGGTGGAGGGTGGGAGATGGAGAATGGGAGCTGGGGGTGGGGCAGTCTGAGAGGAAATCACCAAAGAACCTGTACCACAGTTGTGCTAACTTAGAAACCCAAGGCTTGGTCACTTTTAAGCCAGTGAACATGGGCAGCCCCACCCGCTGTTAAAAGGCCATTATCAACACAGTTCGTTAACTCAGAATCAGCTTCTACAGGCCTACATCTCCCTGAGGGTCGAAAGAGGCACAGATATAGAGATTCTTTCGAGGCTTCCAGTTACCTCATCTTTCTTCCCTCTTTCCTTCCAGTCTGTTATGTAAGCCTAGGAATTTACTTTCCATCAATTCTTGAGGCTGTCAGACCTCAGGGCCTCCTGCCATGAGCTCTTTCTTAAGTCCTGCCTCTGCCACCTCCTACAGCACTGCCACTTTATGGCTCTCTCACATGACCACAGGCTCTAAAGTAAAATGTATGTATTGTTTTCATCAGATCCGGGAATCTTGTTTGTTTAAGATAGGGTAGTTTGGAAAGCACTGTGTAACTGAGGATAATCCTCACTTCCTAATCCTCCTGCCTCTGCCTACCCAGGGATGGGATCATGGGTGTGCAGGCACCACTACACCCTGTTGATGCGCAGCTGGGGGCTGAACCTGGGTTTCCTGTGCACTAGGCAAGTGCTTAACAAACCGAGCTGCATCCCCCAGTACCAAAACAGGCATCTGTGCACCAAACGACCTTCTTTTCCAGATACTAAAGCAGCAGAAACCTGCCCTCTTCTGCCTGCCCTGCCACTAGCCATGCCTCCTTCATGTCTGTCATTCACCTTGAAATGCTACTTCCTGATTTCATTCTGTGCCACTTGGACCATCACGGATGCACAAATGGAGAGCTACTTTCAACCCAAACTACAACAGAAAGTGATGGCTTCCACCAAACAACTGCACAGAATTAGCAAGCTACCTAAGAGAGACTCACTGCCCAACCGAAAGTTAAACCTGCAAAGAACACTGAAACAGAGCTAGAATGAACACTGATTTACAGCGGTTAACTATATTGTGCAAAACACTCTGAGAGAAAAAAAAGTCTTTGCTAGAAATCTCCTGAAAAAGATTTATCTCTTAAAGAAAGGACTGGGGACAATTACATAAGCAAAGACTGTAGTGGATTTCTCTGCCGAGCTATTCAGTCTTTAAAGGAGGGAAAGGCATTCAAAGGAATGTACAGCCCAGATGAGGCAAAACGAAACTCAGAGCCTGGAAAATGAAGATTCTAGACAAGTGTCCCATCCACTCTGGTTAAAAATAGGAGAGACCATGGCTATTCTGAGAAAATAAAGTGCATATATGACAATATTAACTTCTGAGAGCTAACATTCTAGTAAGGTAAAAATGTCATCAATTAAGTAATGATATGGCAATTAAGAAATAACCCAGGCTGGAGAGATGGCTCAGTGGTTAAGAGCACTGACTGCTCTTCCAGAGGTCCTGAGTTCAATTCCCAGCAACCACATGATGGCTCACAATCATCTGTAATGGGATCTGATGCCCTCTTCTGGTGTGTCTGAAGATAGCGACAGTGTACTCATATAAATAAAATAAATAAATCGTTTTTATTTTTTAAGAAATAGCTCAGAGCAAGTGCTAATAGCTATGAGGAACCAAGGGAGAAAACTCAGCAACAGTAATTATTATTCTGTAGATTCTTTTCATACATGACGACCCCGCCCAAAAGAAAAGCACCAAGTTTTGAATCAAGTTTTCAATAGAATTTTGCTGAATATTTGGACCCTGACCATTTACTTATTTGATTGATGGGGACTGGGTGTTAGGCCTGAGTTACGATGCTCTACACATGGAGTTGGGAAGATATTCTGGGATGTTACTTGATCACTAGGGACCCACAAATCATCACCAATAGGAGAAATTTCAATCAGATCCCTGTTGGAATGGCTAGTTAGAAATCCACTCAATGTTCATGACTAGGATTGGAGAAGAGGGAAAAAGAAATGGACAGAAGATATTTTGAAAAGAGCTCAAAAGAACCTGAAGAAATGAAAGACTTAATGGGGGTCAGGCATAACCCTGGGACAGTCCCCCGTCAAAGTAATTGCAGCAGCTTCTATTGGAAGGAATTTTACTCTTGGTTTCAGAGGCATGAATTATAAAAGGGGCTCCCTGAACTCAGACGCCACCTCCTACCAGGTCAGACTGTTTTCCCCCAGGAATGGAAGATTGGCAATTCCTAGGCTTATTCAGGCCAGATACTAATATTCCCTAAAACATTTTCTAACCACATACTTCCTAGTGGCTAACGTTGATGCCATGGGGTTCTCAGAACCTTTTCCAAAACATACTCAGGGATGGAGAAGGAGTCTTGAGTCTTAGAAGAAGCATTAGTAAGACTGTGAAGACTTGGAAGGTAGCATCTCTTGTGCCCTTGCAAAGTCTGAAGCTGTAACCTCCTGGCAGCTGGCATGAGTGAACAGCACATTGGGTCTGGAGGCAAGCCCAGACTCACAATTGTATTCCATCCCAGACCATGTCCGTATCCTACTAGGGTCCAGCACTAGTTACTGAACTCCTTATATGTATATGGTGACAACCTCCTTAATCCCAGCCAGCTGTTATGGTAACATCAGTGCCAGGGATGGCAGAGGACCAGCAGAAACTGAACACTGATTAATACCAAAGGGAACGTCCTGGCCAAGAAATGACGGTGAGTCACCGCAACTGAATGCTGTTGACTACACAGAGCATTTGCCCTGTCTTTTAGAAAGAGCTGTCACTCTGAAGTTATCATCTGTGCATGAATGGATGCAGCCCACATGGCTAATAGTGTGTTCAGTAGGCAGGGAACATATGGGAACAGACTTGGAAGGTCAAGAGCAGCCTATTTGCTCTGACATCAGTCATCTGTGGAGTCAGAACTACGGATCACTGCCACCTCCTGAGTCTGCTGAGCTAGAATACTCAGAGGTGGAAGGTTGCCACAAAAGAATTTTTAGCATGCTGAAAGTGATCCAGAAGCATTGGCAGTGATATAAACCTCTGTTTTAAAACAGTTTTCCAGCACTGAGATGCAACATGAAGGTTGAATTCTAATACTCTACAGTTAGTTCCAGAGTAGAAGTATTGGGCAATGAAGGGGGGTATTCTAGAGCTAGGGCATTTGGAGTTGGAGTGTGTTTAACATTTAGGATATCTATGGAAGCAGAAGACAGGGAATCCCTTACTTACACAGGCATTGGTGGGAAATGAGTGTACCTTCCTCATGATGCAAAGGACTCAGTTTATGCTTGAAGTCCTGTTCTTTAGGAAGTGCATGGACGGGCTGAGAAGATAGCATGGTGGGTAAGAGTGCTTGTTCTGCAAACACAAAGACCTGAGTTTGAATCTCCAACACCCATGTAAAAAGCCAGGCATGTCTATACATGATCCTAGAATTGGAGACTGGACAGCCAGCTTAGCCAAAACCATGAGCATCTCATTCAGTGAGAGACACAGTCTCAAGGCAATGGAGCAAAGAGACATAGAAAAAGACGCCAGCCATCATGCTCTGGCCTCTAAATGCTTATAAATGGGCATACATACATAGATACACACACACACACACACACACACACACACACACACACACACATGCCACACACCTACCACCACCTCCAACAAATGTGAAATAAATGGATACAAGGGGGCAAAAGGGCAAAATTAGTTTATGATCAAATATTTTCAAAGAATTGGACTATCTCTTTGGGATGAGAATTCACAGAGTGAAATGTTTACAGGTTGCATATTGATTGCCATGTGAGTCTGACTCCCTGAATTCAATCACTAGAGCCCCAAAGTTGTCCTCTGCCCTCCACAAGCAAGGCCGAGAGGCATGTGCACACCCACATGTTCACATGCTTATAAATGCACATAAAATAATAGTATTAAATAAAATGTAAAATGTATAGTTGATCGGTGATACCCAGTTCTGGTCAGATTGACCAAAAACATGCTTATTCTGGAGTATCTCCTCCAACCTCACATGTTGAGGATCAGTGCTGCTGTTTTGAAGGCTCTGGGGGCTTTAGGAGGTAGGGCTCCTGACTAGGCAGAGGTTGGTAGAATAAGACACTCGACATCCTCCTCTGGCCTCTGCACACCTGCATGCATACCTGTACATCCATGCCATACATGTGCACTCAAACACTACACGCACACACATAAAAGTCTCATTTTTAAAAACTCCCTCTGATGCTATATTTACTTTGAAGTGGAAAGGCTTTTGCAATGGAAAGATTACTATTTGTTTTCCCCCCAAAATAAGATGAAACAGCTTCTGGAAAATCCCTTAGTAAGAACATGGATCTCATCCACCTTTATGACTTTCACAGAGGTAGACATGGAGGAGAGACAGTCTGTCTTGTGGGAGAGTTTGGCAAAAGATCTCATTGTGACTTAATGTGGTGTAGCTCAGGTTACAATTGCTGTAGAAAACTGATTCCACACAGCTAATAAAGCCTGGGTTGGTTGCAAGCAACCATCATTGCTACTATAGAGTGGGCTCCTTTAAGGGACCCTACCACACCCTAAAGGCTCACTGTGCAGACCATCTTTTTACAGCACTTGTAAGACTTGAGACAATTAGTCCAGATGAAGAAATAACCTTTCGACCCTACATGAGCTCCTGTTCAGCACCTTACAAGTTCTGGATAGCAAGGAATTCATGTTGTTCTCTACTGAGTGTTCAGCACTCACTGCTTATCCACCTAAACCCAGTAAACACTTAATGACCAACTAAATAAAAGCCAATGCAATCTTCCCCCCAAATATTCATATCTCTTCATAGTGATTGAAAAAATAGGACTTGAACTTGGTAGGAGAGGTTATAGAAAACGAGAATATTGAATGTGTGTGATCCACTGAATATAACTGTGGTTGATTGCAAAGACATAAAAAGAGACCTCCAAAGAGGGAAGTTATGGAGAAGAGAAGAAAGAATTATGAGCTGTAAAAAACAAAGAATATTGGATTAGTTTTTTGGAGTGAGTTTATTTATAAAATGGTCACCATCTTTGTAAGTCTGAGAGTCCATCTATGGAGTGGGTCTGGAGCAGGGTATAAATAAGTAGCATCCACACCAGGCAAGCAAATGTGGCTCAATACTCCTTCCACCAGACAGACCCTTTGCTTCTTAGCAAAGTGAGAGAGGATCTGGGAGGGGAGAGGACCACAGGGCTAGATTTTAACTATTCAAGGATTAAACACTGTGTTAGCACATCACTTGATATCAACAGAGCATGCTCAGAGGATGCTTACAAGCTCCCATGTCCTCTATTTGTTGTGTCTTGAATGTGATGTGTCCCTTACAGGCTCCCATAGTTGAGCACTTGATCTTCAGGGATTAGCACTGTTTAGAAAGGTTATGGAGCCCTTAGAGATGCCTTAGGGTTTCCATTGCTGTGCAGAGACACCATGACCAAGAACTCTTCTTTAAAAGACAACATTTAATTGCAGCTGACTTACAAGTTCAGAGGTGTGGTACATTATTATCAAGGCAGAAGCATGGCAGCATCGAGGCAGGCATGGTGCAGGAGAAGCTGAGAATTCTACATCTTTATCTGAAGACTGCTAGCAGAATACTGGCTTCCAGGAAGCTAGGATGAGGGTCTTAACGCCCACATCCACAGACACACACTTCCTCCAACAAGGCCACACCTACTCCAACAGGGCCACACCTACTAATTGTCCCACTCCCTGGGCCAAGCATATACAAACCATAACAAGTGCTTCACCGGAAGAAGCGACTGGACAGATAAGAGACCTGCAGTTTTATATCCCAGCCTTATCTCCTTTCCATTCTCTTCATCCTGGCTGTGACGTAGTAGGGCCAGGCAGCCTCCTGCTGCTGCTGCCACCCCTCCCAGCCTTGTCTTCCCACCATGACCAACTAGATCCTGTGGAACTATGATATGATCCCAGCCCTCTCTCTCTTAAATTGCTTTTGCAGTATATTTCATCACAACAACACAAAGTCACTAAAACACCATTCTCTCTAGCTGAGTAAAGATATCGGGATAGGGGAAAACTGAAGGAGTTTTCTATCATGAGAGAGCAGCAAGATGGCAAGGTATACAGTGGCTATATCAGAGAGAATTTAGGGGGATTCAAAGGCGTGCCGGGGATACTGATAAAGGGGAAAGCATCTGGAAAGAAAGAATCTCTAGAAGAGCATTCTTAACCTGAGTCACAACCCTTTGGGGTTGAATGACCCTTTCACAGGTGTCACCTAAGACCATGGGAAAACACATTTACATTATGATTCATTAACCGTAGCAAACTTACAGTTGTGAGCAATGAGAACAAGTTCATGGTTAGGGTTGTCGCAACATGAAGTAATATGTTAAAGCATCGCAGCACTAGGAAGTTGAGAACCACTGCTCTAGAATACCAAGTGGATGGAAGAGGTGCAAGCACTGTACATGAAGCTAGACCTAGCAGCACACCTGCAATCAGGAAGCCTAAGGCAGGATGACCTTTCGTTTCAGAGCAACATGCATTACGTAGTAAGAACTTGTCTCAAGAAGCAGGGAGGCGCAGAAGACAACTAGACTAACTGTATTTAGCTTGCTTGCTTGTAACAGACTATATACATACATATATATACACATATATACATACATACATATATACATACATAAATACAGATATACATACACACACACACATATATGGAGGGGGGGCTGGGCAAGAAAATGAGTGTGAAGGGAAATTCTAAGAATAAAAAAGATAGAACTTCCCATCCAAATGAACATTCAGCCTGTGCTCTTTAAGTAATCATAGCTTAATAAGAATCATAACAAGAAGCAATAATTGGGGTTTATCACCAGTTCTGACTATACTTTTATGAATCTTTAAATAAATAATACCTATATGTATCATGTATTTAAAGTTATATATTTCCTTAGTAACTGCCAAGGCATGAAGTTAGGAACCCAGAGATACACTTAGATTTTGCTTTTATCATCCCAAGACAATAATTCAAGCATTTGGTTCAGACAAGAGATTTCCTAAAGTCATAATTTGAGGTGCTGCTATGAAATAGGAAATAGCAACAACTAGATGGGGGAGGGATTAAACTGTGAAGGAGGGAGTGAAGGGCAATGCAGAAAGAGAGGAGGAAGAAATACACTGAAATAGTTTGAAAAATCATAGGGAAACAGTATTTTATGTTTTCTTAAAATACATTATATATAGTATGTATAATAGTATATACATTATATATTATATATTATAGGTTATATATTATGTCATACATTATGCATTATGTATCATGTATCATCATGTATCATATGTCATACATCATGTATTATATAATAAGTATTACATATTGCATATTATGTTATATGTTGTATATTATATGTTAATTATACACACACATATGTATGTATGTATGTATGTATGTATGTATGTATGTATGGCTTTTAATGAAGCTACACCATTGGGGTAAATAATGCTTCCCCCAAGAATGATAGACCATCTAATAAATCTCCAGTGCCAGGCATGGGAAGCCACCATTCAAGTTGCTAATCAAGGGTGTTTGAAGAGACTCCCCAAACAATTTAGGCATTGCCATTTTCCTTGGCTGCCTCCCAGAATTTGAAGATAAGACCTGATAACTAAAGACACCAGAGACTTCAGTCAAAAGACTTAGAGGAATCAGGCTGGAACTGACCTGGACGTCTCCTCTCTGACTAGCTCTCATAGCAGACAAAGATGTCATGCTGTCAATAGCACTACCCAGTTGTAAAGCCTTGCAAACCACAGAAATGACTGGCTGAACAAGCTAGTCCCACACATGCAACAGTGGTGCTTATATCTTGGGAGTAACCACCCACTGACTTTAGTCAGAAAATTCATGAGCTATCCAGAGAGCTTTTAGAATTTTCCCTAGCATAGAGAGCTGTCTCAACCAGAGAGAGCTGTCTGGAGCAGAAAGCTAGCTGTCTCAACCATACAGTTTTTTTTTTTTTTTTCTAGAGTAGCAAGATAAAGCTATCTAGAGCAGAGCGGAACACACACACACACACACAAACACACACACACACACACACACACACACACAGAGAGAGAGAGAGAGAGAGAGAGAGAGTCTGAAAAGCTGTCTCAACCAGACTTCAGAGCCAAGAGCTATAGACCCAAGAGCTGTCTAGGGATCCATCTCAAGCAGAACATAGGCTGCCATCTTGGACCTATGATTTGACTTCAAGTCATTTGTTTTTGCTGCTCTTAAACACCCCTTTGCTCAGAACCCCTCTCCAAGCCAAGGCTAGTCCTTGGCAAGATCTGGATATCATTTGTTCCTAAGAGGACACTGTATGGCTGTGCCAACCCACATTTCAACTGTCACAGACAGTGGCTAATGTTAAAAGAAACAGAAGTTGGGTAATGAAGGCTTATAAATCTTCTGTTTCAACCACTGCCAAGCCAACCTTGATTTTCTTAAATTTTTTTTTCTAATAGCAGAGCAGAAAGCTGGCCTGTGATCTATGTCCTCAGAGCCATCTTAGGTCCACAAAGTTACAGGACAGCTGAAAACATAATATTCTAGATTAGATTAGAAAGTTGCTCCTGGTCAGACCATGTTCCCAATTTTGTCAAACTTGAACTTAGTGCATGGCATCCCAACTACTTCTGATTGTCATTGGCCCTCTGACCTACAGAGAACATTGGACAGGACTTGGAAAGAATGTCCTGGCTATGCACACAGCTGTCAAGGACAACTTCCCACACATTTTCAAGTCCTAAGCATATCACCAGCATATTCCCTCTTAACTACTGGCCACCAGGAGTGAAGCTGTACTTTTAAAACCACGGCATAAAGCTCAGAAAGTCGAATGCATTCAGCCCACGGTCTTCCCTATATATTACGATCACCTAATAGTCTCCCTCGGTCCTGCTCAAAGCACAAGTCTCCACCACAGCGAGCTGTCCACATTTGCTATGGCAAGACTCCAAAGCATGGTTATTTGGCAAAAACAGGAGTGTTTTTTAGCAACAAAATCCAAGACAATTGTGAGCTACGGTCTGAAACCAGCATCACATAGGCCAATTAAGTACCCATCTGTTATATCTGGCTCCCAGATACTCACAGACTCCACTGCCTTCACATGGAAGCAGAGCATCACCAAACTCTACACTTACTTTTTTCTCCATAAATTAGAGGTCCAAAATTGTTTGTGAATAACCTCTGGATATCTGATTTAAACCTCTAGATTAATTTTTTAAAAAAAAATGTTCAGACGATCTGGCTATGTATCTCAGGTTAGCCACAAGCCCCCAATCTTCCCAATTTAGCGCCCTGAATGCTGGGACCAAGTATGTATGCCAGAGTACTCAGTCTAAAATGCTTTTTAAGCTTTCCTGTGAAATTTATTTTTAAAACTCTATTTAAATGCTTAGTGTTTAAATGCCTAAAAATAACAAATCATTTGACATGGACATAAATGAAACTCCAACTCATAGGGACTTACACAAGGTAGTATAACTCATATATCAGAAATGTCCTGAGGGGAATGAGGCAGACACTGGGTGCTCTCCATCCTATGAAAACCCTGACACCACCTCTCTGTGGTGCCATCTTTCTGTGGTTTGCTCGTTTCTCCGCTCGGGTGGCTGCCGCCAGCAGTTGGCCCAATAGCCTTCCTCTTTCCCAACCAAGAAGAGAGAAGGCTTCATTTTCCACCATGGTTGGCTGAGCCTGGACCAATCAAGTGACTGATTGTCGGGCATTGACTGGTTATGCCTGAGACAGAAACCACATCCCTGCCGATTGTTGTCCATGGAAGGGCAGACAGCATAAACTGTTTGGCTTATGCCAGTCAGAGTCTATCCATGGTGAGTCTATCCCACTTGGTAGTAATGAAGGAATGAGTGTCAGGAGATGAGCTCCACAAACAGGAAAGACTGGTGAATGCTGATAGGGAAACAACCGTAAATATCAACTGCACCATCTCTCTTTCCAAAGAGTTATCGCTCTTAGAATTGTAATGGCCCATTATAGCTGTCTTTAAAGCATCACATGGTTTCTAGAGGCCAACGACAAAGATGGAAACAAGATAGTATTTCTCCAAAGGAGCAATTCGATTGCTGTTACAGTAACTAGAAGCTGATACTGTGAGAGTTGAGTCCTTGAATTCATGTTCTCTCTCCACCACTGAACATTTGTGTGGCCCTCCGTGTCAGTACAGGAAGAAAACAAGTCTATGTGGTAAGGACTATGTTGAATCATACAAGAAAAGAGCTCTTGCAAATCAGTAAGTACCCAGCGTTGTTACCCCACCACTGGGATGTGACCTCTCAGTGATGGACAGAGGCATCACCTGCGTTTTCTGTTTCTCAGACCTCAGTGCCTAGCCTAACTTCGTAGACAGCTAGTGAACTCTTGCGAGGAGTGAGTGCATCTCCTTCCCTCTAGACTCCGGAGCCAGCTTCAAGGAAAGGAAGGAGTTAAGGAGCCAGGGGCCAGCACAGCTGGAGCAAGGCCTTGGTCCAGAGCCCATGCTGAAGGTCTGGAGGAATGGGGTTTGGGCAATTACTCTGAGTGCTACTGGAAAAGTTCAGCTGAAAAGAACTGAAGAAAGAGGTAGAAGTGTTGCTTAAAGACCACAGCAGTGCACTTGGCTTCTTTTGTTTTGTTGTTTTTGTTTTGTTTTGTTTTGTTTTTGAGCCTGACAGGCAAGGAGCCAAGATGGGTCATCTGGTTCGGTCCCATCATCTTAAAATGAAAACTCTGGGAATTTCTCTGTGGGAAAAGAGAACAGAGAACTCAAAGGAAAAAAGACAATAGAGGATTTAATCAGAAACATCTACAAGCAAATGTTTTCATGGGTTCTCTATGAGGGGAGAAACTGTTGATAAAGAGGCAGGTATTGCTTCTTGTGGAGACGCTTCAACCAGCAGACTATGTGTGTATGTGTATTAGGGCAGGGCATAGACCCTCCTGCTCTGTACGGATGAGCCAGCCCTCCCAAATTTTTCTTTGACCTCTATGCTTCTCCCAACATATGTCAGAATATTGGTTGCAAGAATGTATCCTGCTAGTTGGTGGGGGGAAGGGGTGGGAGGGCAAAGCACACCAACAATTAAAAAAGCAACCAAACAAAAGCCCAAACCCTGTTTCAGTCTAAGGTTATCAAAATTCTTTTTGGTCTATGCAGAAGATAATGTAAAAAGAAGTGATATGAAAGATGGTTTATGTTTTGTTGCAAACATTTCTCATGAGTACAGCTTCAGATTTATAGAAAAATTTCAACACACACACACACACACACACACACACACACACACACTCTATCCTTGGGTTCTATATCTATAATTTCATTAAACCAAGGACAAAAAAAATTTCTGAAAATTAAAGTTGTGTTAGGTGTAGTGGCAAACACCTGCAGTCTATCCTAATACTTGGGGGAATTGAGGCAGGAAGCTTGCAAGTGAGATCTTGTCTGAGAAAAATTATTGAATGAATCAATTAATAAAATAAAATCTGTACCAAGTGAGTACAGACTTTTACTTGCAATATCCTGTGAACAATAGAGCGTAAGGCTTACATGTGGCACTCACATTGTCTTTAGTTAAGCATCGTAGTTAATACACAGATCATTTGAAGTTCACAGGAATAGGTCATATGCAAATACAATACCAATTTATATGAGGAACACGAGCATCCACAGATTTTGGTACCTGCAGTGGGATTCTCTGCAAACAATTTGCCACAGAAAATGAGAAACAACTCTCTATGTAATATGTACATGTACTTTGAAGCTAGTATGACCTGTTAAGACCTTATACTACTTTCCCAGGTAGTGGTGGTACACACCTTTAATCCCAGCATACAGGACTCAATGGCAGGTGGATCTCTTGAGTTCAAGACCAACCTGGTCTACATGGTGAATTCTAGGCCAGCCAGGGCTACACAGAAAAAAATCTATCTCAACAAACAAACAATAACAAAAATATCTTATACTACTATGATGTACTTGTTATCATTGTTAATATTGGCTAGTGTGTTATGATTCCCCAAACTGATGTCTTACTAAGATGTCTACAGTTCTCTTTCTATTTGAGGATCTGTTTCTATTTCTAAGTACCCATCTAGGTACCTAGAAACAGACATGGCTTTGAGTCACTATGTCTCCTCTTCCTCTACTAGGCCACGGCAGCTTTCAGATTCACCTATTTCTGATGGTCAGAACACTTCTGAAAAATGTACTTTTCAGGATGTCACTTAATTTGTGTATCTGACGTTCTTTTCTGTTAGACGAGGGTAATATGTTTGTGGAGGAATACAGAGAGATAAGAAGTCCACCTTCATTATGTCACGCCAAGGGACAATAGCCACATAACCAATCACTGATGACTTTAAACTTCATCATGTTTACCCTTGTTTATACATTTTACACAAAGTCACTAGTGGGTTTAGCTATTAAGACTACTTATAGCTACACTTGTCCTCTGACCTACACACAGGTATATGTGTATATGACCTACACGTATATGTACGTGCCCACCCCCCCCCAGCAAATAAAGTAAAAAATAAGCTTTTAAAAGTCGCTAGGATATTCTTTATTTGAAAGGCGAAGAGTTAACACTCTACCTCTTCTGTGGAAACTGTTTGGTGTTAGCATGCTTGCTGCAGAAGAGCAAGACACAGTAGCTCCACAATTTTAAAGAACCTTTTCTATGTGGGAATTTGTTTCATCTCTCTACTTACCTGTTTGTTCAATATTCATCTACGGACTAGGTGGTACTGGGATTGAGCCCAGAATCTCATGCTTGTTAGACAAGCAAACTACCACTAAGCTATATCTTATGACTTGGTGACTCTGAGTCATAAGACACTTATTTTATGTTTTGAGTTATAGTTCACTATTACTTATACTGTCTATACAAAAACTATCCAATGGATTAACAAAACTAGAAAACCAAAAGCAAACTGACCACTCGACAAATAAAATAATCTGTGAGAAACCTGTGCCTTGGAGATAACGATAGATAAAATTTTAGAATTCGGTGGTCCAATTTGGTAGCAAGTTACTCACACTAAGAAGGGCAATCAGTTGGAGATATTGCTCAAAGTCACATAAGATTAAAAAGATGTAATGGGCTTGTGTTAGCTTTTCAATGCTGTGACAAAAGATCTGAGAAGAGGGAAAGAGTCGTTTGAGCTCATGGCTTCAGTCCACGTTTTACTGGCTCCATTGTGATTAAACTGTAGTGCAGCAGAGACAGTCACAGCCACAAGCGTGGAGGTGGGAAGCTGCTCCCCTCACAGCAGCTAGGAGGTAGAGTACAAGAAGGGTCCAGAGACAAGACGTATCCCTCAGAGGCATGTCCCAATCACCGATGTCCCCCGGGAACTAGCTGATTGCTGGCTGAGCCAGCCAGGAACTCCGTGGATGGAATCAGCATGGCCGTGATCCCTCCACAACATTACCAGTTGGGAATCAAGTCTTCAGGTTTTCTCCCAAAGAATTAAAAGCTGTCCTATATGTCAGTGTCACACACACACACACACACACACACACACACACACACACACACCAGAGTCTCTAAAGTGAGAAAACATCATATTATAATCCAGTCTTAGTAGATGAGAATTCATTTCAAACTATGGAAGATACTAAGCCATAGACTCAAACAGTTCCTTAAATCACAAAGTATAAGTTAAACCACAGTGACAGCTGTCATATTAAAGCCACTAAAAACCAAAGGCAAAGAGAAATGTGAAAGGCAGGCGCTTTTAAAAGATGGTCTGTCACTTATAGAAGAATAATAAAGGAACTGAATGGGGATTTCAGGCAGAAGCCAATGGAAACTAGAAGGCACCAGAGTGATCTTCAAATGAAAACATAAATCAGATTAGGGCAGTCAACCCTAAATTCAATACATAATGAAAATACCTTCTGTAAATAACAGTAAAGTAAGGTTGTTTTCAGACAAATCAAGTGCCAAGAGCATTCATTGTGAAGAAATGCCACTAACAGGTCCTGGCAGGTGGACTTCAGACAGAGTGGAAATAACTATAAAGAGATAAGCAGACATCTTGTAAAGTATGAGGATCAACAGAAGGGTAAGTAGTTAGTGACATTAAGTAAGTATTGTTTTGTAAGGAATAACAACAATGCCCATGGCTAGATTTTTTTAGAAGTAAAATATGATAACAGCATAAAAGTCAGAAGAGGAAAAATCGTATGCTACAAGTAGGGTTTATAGAATTCTAAGTGCTCTAAAATTTCTTAGGACTAGGCAAAGCTGTTAATTAATAGTAGAGGTTAATATGAAGAGGGAGCATATCTAAATGAATTGTAGTGAAGTATGAGAGTATAAAGAATGATTTATAAAGAATAGCATGGAGACACACAGGAAAGATGGGATCTAATGGGCTTTGCTCATTCCGATGGTGAATCCTCAGCACCCTAGGGTCTTAGTGTTTATTATGTGCTGTTGAATGGATAGTTGGGGTTATTGCATATAGCTGAATAAGGAGACAGGGTTACTGCATACAAATAAACAAGGAGGCAAGGCTATCTAAATTTGGCAGGAGCAATTTCTATAGGAAAGCTGTCTTTAGGTCATTAAATATCCAGGGGGAGAAAGCTATCATGGACATTTTTTGTATATATTATCAATATCTGCACATGCACCAGAGGGAAGCTCTTTGCCATTTACCTGTGTGTCACCTTGTAGAGGAAGGGGAGACTTTTCCATTTCCTATGGGTCCGAGGCTATGGTCCTTGTCATAGCCTTCCTCACGTCAAACAACCTATTTATCCAGGACTTTACTCACTCAGGGCTTCCTTCACCTCCCAGACCAGTTATTCCATCAAAATCTCAACGTGATTCAGTAAGGACTCTGCACCCCGCCATTTATTGCCTTTATTGGAGAGTTTAATCAATGAAGCTCAACCAAAACAGCAGAACATGGTTTTGCTCAAGAATGGGACAATTTCCAGGATAATTCCAACTAACAGTGAGCACTCAGGGTTCTCAGTGACACATATGAGAATGGAACACAAAGCTAATGTTACATACATGGTCCACAAACAGCTAGAGGTATAAGAGACTGATGAATGACATGGGTTTCCATGGTGTTCGGATACAAGTTTAGTCTTGTTCGTACCATCTCCACTAGTCCACATGATTTACTATTAATGTGGCCATTTTGCAAGTGGGGAAATTGGGGAAAGGAAAAGCAATTACTTAGGCTCCAAAAGTAGGGACACTGGGCTGTAGGTTTCCAAGTCTAGATCCAGAACTGTAGAGAAAATCTTTTGTACTGAATGGAAGCATCACCTGTCAACAAAACACCCTATGGCCAATGAACTGGGGCAGGATTAGAAGGTAGAACAACTGGTGGAGAGAGATTGGATTCTAGGAAAGTTTCAGGCATGAAAGATTCACTCAGAATGCTGATGGAAACAGGCACAGGAACCTGAGGAAGGGTGGCTAACCATGCGGCATGACTCAGACTAGTTTAAATGGGATAACTGAGTTATGTCCTAGTGGAAATGAGCCAAAGCTATTGGCCTAGACATTTATTCACATGTAAAATGTCTCAGAGTCATTATTTCAGGGGACAAAGAGGCCGGATGGAAAAGCCCATGGTCACACAGAACCCACTCATTGCACTACACTGCCTCTCCACCTATGAACATCACAGGTTTTAAAACAGGATCATACTGTGATTAGACTGGCTGGAAGATTAAAGACTGAAGAGAGAATTTTGACTATGCTTCAATTTTTCATTACATGTATTTGTGTATTGCATGTGGGTTAGAGAGTTCATATGCATGCCACAATACTCATGCAAGAGGGAAATGTGTGTGATTCAGCTCTCCCCCTCCTTCTACCACATGGGTCCCAGGGTCCCAGGATCCCATGGGTTGGTCAGCCCTTTAGGCTTGGTAGCCAGGACATTTACCCACTCAATGAGCCATCTTGCTGGCCTTGATATATGAGTCTATCATTTCCCAAGAGTGTGATGAAAAACGAGAGAGAACACACAGCAGTTGAGCACTAACCACATGGCTGATAAAGAAAATTCTTTAGAACCCCCAGGATTGCCACTGGTCCCCTGGCTTGGCCTGAGAGCAAGCAGAGGCAAATCATTTTCCAGGGATTTTAAGGAGAGTCACTCCAACCTTTATTCTGAACAAATCCCTCTTGCAAGCCAGTTGAAAAGCAGGCTAACTTTAGTCCACTGGACACATTTCTTTATCCTTCCTGGAATACCACCTGGCATCTTGATTCCTTTATGTCGGGATTTTAACTTTTATCTGCTGGTTCTAATTTAACTTGTCGTATTTCTAGTGTTCTGTCCATGTGCCCAGAGGCCTTTGGGGGGAAAACACATAATTTTAAGTAAGTTAGAACAATAAAAACTAGAGAGATCATTTTAGCTCAATTAGTCTCATGTTAGGTAATCTAAGTAGAAAGCAAGAAACCCACTTCCAACGTTCAAGCTGTTCTTTCAAAGACTGCTAGCACTGGAAGCCGTACCTTCCTCACATAAAGGACTGTATCTTGTCTCAAGCTATGAGCCACAATAAATTCATTCTTCCTTAAGCTGCTTTGCAGGGCATTTTGCCACAGCAGTGGGAAGAGTAACTAGAGCAGCCCACATGGCTGTAATCTTCCCTAATGAAAAAATATCTCAGGAACGCTTTCCCTATTGGAGGAGAGCATGCTCCTCCAACCTGAGCATTTTCAGATACCACCCATCAGTTTTTCTCCCGGCATCCATCCATTTAATTACATTCTCCTCTGCTTTCTTCCTTCTTTTTCATCTACATCTTAAATAGATCCCAAGTTCTGAACTGTTGTCATCTCTCGATACCTGTAGGTTAGGTCCAGAGCCCCTGTGTATACAAAACTCCAGGGATGCGCAAACCTCTTATAAAATGGCATAAGACTTATACACAACTTATGCCCCTCCTCCTGTGTACTCAAATCACTTCGAGATTATTTAATAATAACACGATGTCAGGCTAGTAAACAGCTGTTGTAATACACTGTGTGGAGTGTTATGACAAAAGAAAGAAAAATCTGTAAATGTTTAGTGCAGACTCGAGTTTCTTTGTCCGGATACTTTCCTCCAAGGGTAGTTAAAGCCATGAGAGTAACACCTGTAGACATGATGAGATGGCTGTGTTTCTCTTCAGCTGGTTATATGTCCACACTGACTCGGTGCCTGAGATGGAATTGCACCTCGTGTTGGTTGAAAAGATAAACAAAAAATAATCAATAAAACAAACAAACAGTCATGGAGACAAAGGAGCTTAAGAAGGGCATAGATGCTGAATGCAAGGCAGGAAATCTGATTTAAATTTCGCATTATTGCAAAAATACTAATTAATTGTTTTATATCCATTTCCTTCCCAGACTTCCTTCCTGACCTCTATCCTGTCTTTTTAATTTTTTTTAACCCTAATGATGAACAAAGCTGTAACAAGAAAATAAAACTCCTAATATGTATAGGAGGGATCACCACCATTATTTTTGAAACTTTTAAAATTATAAACACCTTACATCTATTTTCAAGGGTTATCTAAATTGTGAGATTGCACAAGAAAGATTGTTCATGGAAAAAACCCATGCACTTGAACGGGCTCACAGACACTAGAGGGCAGTCCTGGATACCCATGAGATCGAAAACACAGCACAGTTTCAGCCTGGGGGTTTCAGCACAGTCAGACCAGTGTGTCAAATACTTCAGGCTTTCCACTTTGTGATTGGAAGGCTTCCTTGCCTATCTGTAGGAGGTTTTCAGTGTCCTACTGAATCCTGTAATCTCCAGCAGGATTCTTTAGCAGCACTAAAAGAAACAGTGAGCATCCAACTGCCATTCCAAGGGTGGAACAGCACCTTGGCTACTGTTGCCATTGGCTATTCTGCACCTCATGCTTGATAGGCAAGCCCTCTAATGCTGACCTAAATCACTAAGCCTCATCTTAATTGTATATGTTGAGTCTGGTGATTGGAGAGTTTAATTCCTTCACTCCACTCCCCAGGGCTCACATTTAAGTCCAGTGCAAAGGGAAATTGCAGGAATTTATTCAAGGGTCTCTCTAAAAGTCTCTCAATGTCCTTAATGTGCTAGGGTTTGGAATGGCACTTAAAATGAAAGGTCTGTTGTTCTCCCAAACCCTGCATACCAGGACTAGAAAGTAGATGCCCTAGTTGGGCCTGGTGGTGTGGGCCTTAATCACAGTGTGTATGTGTATATGACTCTGTGTGTGTGTGTGTGTGTGTGTGTGTGTGTGTGTGTGTGTGTGTGTGTGTGTGCACGCGCACGTTCTGGAGCAAAAGGGGTTTTCTTTGAAATCTGTCAGTCACCATTCAAGACCCTGGTTGTAGGTTGGAATCCCACAGGGGCTAGGATCTCAGGAAGACTTGCCCCAAATCTCAAAGCTCAGGGAATTACATCTTTTCCACAACTATGGAGGCAGTGTGGAAAGACTTGCCTTGGGAATCTTTGTTCCTGAAGCACAGCCGTTTGGGAAGGCATGTTCTGAAAGGATCAAGTTGACTAGTGGAAATTTTCCTTCAGATGAATCAGTTCTTGGCTGTGCTTGGATTCTTGCCAACATGAGGCCAATGCTCCAGCACTTGTAACCTAGGGGTGGCTAATAAAAACACGAAAAAAAATCATAAAAGAAAATGACAAACAAAGTCATCAAAACGGGGAAAAATTATTTGACTAAGATGAAACTAACTCTCCCAAGACCAGAACAGAAAATCTGCAGACATAAGTTGATGTGAGCAGAGACACTAGGATTTAACTTAAGTTTAGCAAACCAGTTCCTACCAGTAATTTCCTTTACTATTGTGTGAAAAGTGAAAACAAAAGTTGAGCAAAAGTAAAGTCTGTAATTGCTACAACTGCCCAGTTTATAAGAAAAGATCAGAAAACTAAATTTCCCTCTATGCAATTTACTTTTAAAGCTGATCAAGGGCCTGGTGAGATCTTTCAGTAGGGAAGGCGCTTGCTGACAAGCTTATCTCCTGAGTTCAAGCCCCAGAACCCACTCAAGGAAAGGAGAGCGCTGAGTCCCACAGGTTACCCTCCGATTTCCACACACACAAATCATAGTGAATACACACACACACACACACACACACACACACACACACACAAATAAATTTAAAACAGTTTAAAAGCTGGAGGATCACTTAAGAGCATACTGTTTTCACACTGGCTTGTTTCATAAATGGTTTAGTTGAACATACGAGTGTCAGAGCTCCCAGACATCTTGATGTTAAGACTTGACTACATTCCACCATACAAAGAAACAGACTTAAACACAATCAGACATTATAATTGATCCTTAAGTTATGTATATATTTATATATTTGGCTATAAAGTTGGCACTCGCTGGATAAATGTTACAGCATCTCTATTTTTAAGCATTTTGTACACGGCTGGAAATCCAAGGTCATTTTCCCTTCTGGGACTCTTGTTTATTTTTGGAATGTTTGAGCCAAATCTGTTCCATCTTTGACCTTTTGGTTCTTTCCTTTTTAGGGAAACAACTATGTATACCTTTCTTGATATTAAACACACACATATATGCGCATGCATGGTAAACAGTTCCCAGGCTTGCTTTTCTGACAAATAACTCAGTGCCACGAGAGCTTTAAAATGTCAAACTTCTCAGTGAGCACAAGACCTGTCACTGTCCATGTGTGCCTTTGAAAGGTCCCAAGACCTTCCTGATTGGCATGGTTCCCAAGAGCCAAAAGGCTAAAATGTACAACACTCTTCAGGCCCAGGGCTTCTCTACAATCTTTAAAGTCCCTCCCTTTCTGGTTTCTTGTAAGATTTACTACTGTGCCAGGCTGTGGACCTCTAAGAAAGGTCAAAGAGCCCTCATCCCCCTATGATCTCAGATAACAAGGTACCATCAAACTGTACCCCAAGGCTTGCCTGGAAAAGTGCATAGCTGTCTCATGCCACCCCACAAGCAGCTGTTAGAGCCTTGCTCAAAAGGCCAGTCCCAAATAGCTTATGCCTGGATGAAGGTAATTTCTCCTGCTTATCATAGCTTTAAGATAGTGTTCTTTTTCTTTTGTTTTTTTCTTTTAGTTTTCAGATATTTAATTGAGATAATTACATCATCTTTTCTTCTCTTTCCTGCCTCCAAACCCTCTCCTGTATCCCTCCTTGCTCTCTTTCAAATTCATGGTCTTTTCCTAGTGAGTATTGCTGCATGCATATGTGTACATATACGCATAAACATACAGAGTTACATATACATTTACACACACATTTACATACAGATGTGTATGTAGTCCTAAATTTAACCTTTTCAGGTAATATAATGTTGCTTATATGTGTGTTTTCAGGGCTGATCATTTGGTATCAGCTAACCAATTGCTGCTCTCTTCCCTGGGAAAGAATATTTCTTCCACTCTCAGCACTCCTTGGCTGCCTGCAGCTTTCCTTGTAGGGTTGAAGCCTCATTGTCTTTCTCTCATCTGTTTAGGAGGGTCTGCCGATGTCCTTGTTCAGCTCATGTTGGTGAGTCTGTAAGACTGTAGCCTCTGTCATTACTCACAAACACAGACTCATAGCTGGAGCCTCTGGCTGTTATTATCTTTCGGTCCCGTCCCCTCTTCTGAAATGATCCTTGAACCTTAGGTGTAGAAGTTGTTGATCCTTGAACCTTAGGTGTAGAAGTTGTTTTGTAGATGTATCCATTGGGACTGGACTTCACCACTCTGCATTTGATTGACTGGTTTTCTGTAATGGTCTCCATCTGTTGCAGAGAGAAGTTTCCTTGAGAAGGTGTGAGAACTACATTTATCTGTGGATATAAGGACAAATTTACAGTCATGGATTATGCTGGTTTAGTAAAGAGGTGGTTCTCCTCCAAGATCTATGACTTTACTAGCCCTGGGTAGTTGGCTAGGTTCCCAGTATCAGGCAGGATTCCCCTCTTACTGAGTTGGTCTCAAGTCTAATTAGAGAACTGTTGGTTACTGTCAAGGTCTGGGTGCTACTACTACTTTAGGGTTATAGGGCCATGTTAGTCACTGTTGTGGTCCATAGGCATAAGAGGTGGGTAGTGCTGTTGGTTGGTTCCCTCCTTTGTAAACTCTCACGGTGTCTTCTTGTCCATGAAAGCTTGTTCTTAGGGAGAAGGCTTCAAATCAGTTTCAACTCAGGGTTCTGTGGCTCCTGTGTCTGACGTACACAGTGTCTTCAGCAATAGAAATTCACTGTTAACCTCTAGAAGTCAACCAAGGGCAGTAGCAGCAGTCTATAATGAGGAGGTCTCTTACACAACCCTGCTCAACAACTTCTTTCATACCTGGTGTTGGGGTTTTTAATCAGGTGGTCTTTGGCTCTTGGAGGAAACATTGTTAGTTCAGATGAGATTTTTTTTTTAAGTATTCCTTAGAAACCAAATAGGGTAAGGGATTCTTTGGGCGTCTGATAGACTTGAGCTCAAATCACACTACTCTCTTGCTTTGTGAGCATAAAAGTATTGTGCTTTCCAGAATCTTAACCTGGGTTCTCACCTGTAAAGTTGGGAAGGATAATATTAAGAATATAACTTACGTGAGCAAGAGCAAGTCTATTTTAAAAGAGAGGAGCAAAACTTCACCTATGTGTGTGGCAACAGAAAATGAGGACTGAGGAGATGGCTCAGTGGGCACAGTGCCAGCCATGGATGCATGAGGACATGAGTTCAATTTCTTAGCACCCATGTAAAACCCTGGATGTGGTGAAACAAGCCTGTAATCCCAGCACTGGGGAAGCAGAGTCATGAATATCCCTGGGGTTTGCTGGCCATGCAGTCTAGCCAGTCTGAATTCATAAACTTCTGGTTTCGTGATATCCTATCTGAGAATATAGGGAGACATCAACAGCCACTTCTGGACTACACACACACACACGCACACGCACACGCACACGCACACGCACACGCACACTCACACACTCACGCACACGCACACTCACACGCACACTCACACACTCACACGCACACGCACACGCACACGCACACTCACACTCACACACTCACACGCACACTCACACACACACTCACACGCACACGCACACTCACACGCACACTCACACACTCACGCACACGCACACTCACACGCACACTCACACACTCACGCACACGCACACTCACACGCACACTCACACTCACACTCACACACTCACACGCACACGCACACACTCACGCACACGCACACTCACACGCACACTCACACTCACACACACGCACACACACACGCACACTCACACACTCACGCACACGCACACTCACACGCACACTCACACGCACACGCACACGCACACTCACACGCACACGCACACTCACACGCACACACACGCGTGCGCACACACACGCACAGCTGCATGTACACAAGCTTGTATGCACAAGCACATATACACACAGTACATGTTTTCATTACTTAGGTATATGGAACAAGCTGAGGAATATTTCAGGGAAACAAGCAAATGGGCACGTTAGGGATCACGGGTGAGGAGTTGCTCAACATGAAACAATGCTCACTGTGCTACTGTGGTGCAGAAAGTCTGTCCATACCCAAGTACACGCCTAGGATTATGCTCTCACTTTCTACCCTCTTAGACGGTCAAAATAAAGCTAAGACTTTCCTGCAGCATGACAGCTTTCAAAATTGCAGTACATTGGTGTCAAGAAACCCCCGCATTGTGGTTAATCCCCAGCCTCAGTGACCATATAGCTCTGAAGACTTCCATGTATGTACTGTGTATGAATTGCTCATTCAAGCTCATGTGGGGAATCTGACTTTTATTCTTAGCAATAACTTAACCAAAGTATCAAACTTTGTGTCCAACACAAATTGACTTTAGGATAGAGAAGGAAAAAACAGTCAACTGGTCCACCATCTACTTGTAAGCTCATATGTCTTGGATTGGGCAATACAATTAGGAAATGGTGATGTGATTAATTTGACAGGGAGCCTTGTGACATCTTTCTTATGTTGACTTTTTAAATGGGTACAAGTAAAAACACAAAATTGAAATTATTCTACAAGGTGGGTTATGAAGCAAAATAGACAAGAATTTTTTTCCAGTAGGTTGAGATTTTTGTCTAGTCTACTCAAATTGTATCAACCTGCTGATGGCTCCTCCAGTTGTAAGGAGTGGTACTAATTTATCTTAGATGAATTAGTAGCATCTTACTCATCCACTCTCTGCATTCTTTTCTCCTAAGTAGGTAACTTAAGACTCAGCCTGGACACTTCCTGTCTTGCATCCTTTCCCAATCTTGGCCTTTTCCCTTAACTTTTATGGCCTTTCCTTCTGCTCCTTTAACCAGGTTGGGACTTCCCCGTCCATCTTTGCTTTCTTTTCATTCAAATAACTTGCCACTGACCATTTGAATCTCTGATGTCTATCATATTTCTGCTCTGGATCCTGGTCTCAGGATCCATCCAGCTCTATTTCAGACCACTCCATAGATACTGCTATTCACAACAATCTTGTATATGATCATCTAATACCAGGTGATTGGTGGCTTCAGTGTTTCCCTCATCTGTTTCCAGGAAGTACAAATCTAAGTCCCCTATTCAAATTCTTGCCTACATCGACATTTGTTTCCAAGTCTCCTGAAATTATCCAGAAAATGCTTCTCTCTCTCTCTCTCTCTCTCTCTCTCTCTCTGTCATTCTCTCTCAAATATATCATATATATCTCTATCATATATATATGATATTTGTTTGATTGATTTTCTGTTTTGTTTGTTTTAACATAGTCTTCTCAGGCTAGCCTTGAACTTGTTAGATTAGCCCAGGCTGTCCAACACAAGATCCTCCTATTACACGCCCCCACCTCCCCACCCCACCAAAGAAAACGGTGTTAGAATTTCAGGTATGTGTCACCACATCCCACACTCTTCCCCTACACTTAAATTCTCTGTGACATCAGCATCATGTTGACTTTTATCACCAATCTGTGTCCTGAAAGTTCATATTTATAAAAAAAAAAAACATTTATACGTATATCTCATCTTCTTCCTTTACTTTTGGGTTCTTCGAAAATCAACAATTAGTACTCGTGAGGCAGAGTTCCTGTTGTCTCAAGCTTTCACCCCCAAGCCCTGCTTGCGCAAACTGTGAACTGCAGCATTGACGACTTTGCCTTTCTTCACAACCTCACAGGATAGAGGTTTTACTTCCAAATCATACAATGTGCCGGTGATGCCTTTGAGAAAGTCTAAAGAAAACCTACAGGGTTTCTTTATTAGTATGTCAGGGAATAGGAGAGGAAGAGGGTTCTTACATTTCAATATCAAATCCCATTTGGAGAAGAAGAAACTCATTGACCCTAAAAAATCCTTCAGGGATAGAGGTGACACCCAGATAATCACTCTTTTCTAGAGGTGGGATACTCTTTTGCATGCTCGCATCCGAGCGGCGCAATTGTGGAAAACCAGTAAATTGTCGTCCCACATGGAACACCGCTTCTCCAAAACAATGACTTGAGGTGACATCCATGAAATTTAGAAGGTCCTTAAACTTGGAACTGCTGTAGAAATCCAGCAGGCTCAACAGGCATCAGAAGCCAGACTCGTCCTGGACCACAAGCTCCGGCCTGCAGCTCGAGAACTAGCCGCTAGAGGGCGCCAAGAGCGCGCCGGCCCCATCCCGGGGCTAGAGAGGGTCGAGCGCGGGATCCGCTGCTGCAAGTCCAGAGCCGTGGGGTCGGCGGGCCGCACAGGACCAGAGGATTGTCACTGTGGACTCGCCGAGCTCACCGACCCGGGACACCGGCCTTTGGGGAGCGCCAGGCCTTCTCCTCTGGGCTTCACGGCTCCCGTTCCCGGGTGAGCAGTATTCAGGGAGGAAGGCGATGTCTGCGGGAACCCAGTGCGGTCCCCCGAGGAACCGGGCACCTCCGTTCGCGCGTCTCTGTTGCGTCTCGGCCGCGCTGGGGATGCTGTGGTCCTCTGCGTCTCTGGCGTTCAACTTGGACGTGGACAAGCTCACCGTGTACAGTGGCCCGGAGGGCAGCTACTTTGGCTACTCCCTGGACTTCTACATACCTGATGCGCGCACGTAAGTCACTGGGTTTGGTTGGTGGCGCGCTCCCGGGTCCTGTCTCTGTCCCTCAGCTGTCCCAGCAGCTAGGAGGAAAGAACGCCTGAGATTTCAACTGATTGCCCACTCCGGGTTGGATTCTGCTCTCTGCCTACCACCAACATCTTTTTTTCCCCTGGCTTATGCTATGTAGATGTGCCCCGTGAATCTGGGATTGGGAGACGCTCCACTGGTATATAAGTTCGGATTCAAAGACTGGAGCATTATACAAAGGAGAGAGTGGGGTGGCACAGACTCTGGTCGATTTTAAAAGAAGGACCACAACGCACTCTATTCCTACGGATCTCATAGCGCCTTAGGTTGCAGACAGTTGGGATCTGCCTTCCACACGGTCTCCACCTACCTCCACCTAGACAGGCAGATCCATTAGCAGCCTCTTCCAAAACCAGGTTTCTGGTGCTCATAGGCTTCCAAAGAGGAAATCAAGTTTGGCAGTCTTTCCATACTAAATCTGTTTGTGCCTGCCGCTCCTGCAGCAGTCCAGTGGGCATGCTTCTACGGACTGGGAGCACAGGTTAATGATCCCTGAGGAGTGATTTTCTCCAACCTCTTTGCAGAGCCAGTGTCTTGGTGGGGGCGCCCAAAGCCAACACTAGCCAGCCGGATATCGTAGAAGGGGGAGCTGTCTACTACTGTCCCTGGCCCGCAGAGAGGTCTGCACAGTGCAAGCAGATACCGTTTGATACCACCAGTAAGTGATGCTATTCTGTAGTTAAAAAGAACCAGTCATTTCCCCGTGGCAACTCTGCGTTCTTTTTTCCCCCTTAATGTAAATCTGAGTATTTGGGTGTAACTTCTATTTCCCTACTGTTCAGAGGTGACCACTAGGGGGAGTGGGTACTTGGGACCAGTAGAAAGTTAATGGGGCTAGTAGGGGCACACTCTTTTAATCCTCGCACTTGGTTGGCAGAGGCAGGCTGATCTCTGTGAGTTCAAGGCCGGCCAGAGTTACAGCCTTACCGTCTCTACAGAGAATTGGGTTGCTCCTCAAATACAGACCTGGAAAAAGACTTGCTTCAGAGTATTTTTAGTTCTCTAGTTCAAACTGCAACCTGGGGTGCTTGCCATTCTAATTCTTTACAGAAAGAATTTTCTTTCAAAATACTGGACATTAGATGCAAAATACTACAGGCAGAGTGTGGATGGATTACATTCATTTTCAAAATCCCCAGACAGATGTTTCCTATTTAATTAAAGGGAAAATACATTTTAAACAATTCAGTCTGGTTATGTTTCGTCTGCTGTTTTTTTCCTTTGGGTCCTAAGAAAATAATTTAAAAGTAGTGTTTTGAAACCATCATCACTCGGTGTTTTAGCTTGTACCACCCAAATGCTGCATTCAAATAATTATCAGAGAGTAAATATCCTTTTTTTCAAAGATGCAAATTTGTCAGGTCAAATGTGATTGGCAGTAAATTAAAATACCTTGTACATGGCATAGCTACTTTATGACATCATTCTTGCTTTCCCTGTGGTCCTGTAGTTATCAAGATATTCTGCGTCTAGAATTTATATAAATGTCCATTTTCACAGAATTTTGAAAAATTGACTGGGTGGTATGGACTCATGACTTTAATCTGTATCATTTCTGTTGAGGGGGAAAATAATTTCAGGACTATCAGTATGAAAATCATTTTAAAGAAAAAATGCAATCTTTACCTTGAATTGTGACCCAATTAGAAAAATGTTTCATAAAAGCACTTTTGAAATTATATTCCATACCCATCTATGGTCACACTGTCTTGTTTGTTATTTCATGAAAGAGTTTGGTTATTTGAATACAGATTTATAGCCTTTATTTTTATTTATTTTTTACATTCAAATTTAGCAACTGGAAATTTTAAATCGTTTGTGAACAAAACAATGGAGTTTTAGATCCTTACTGATCTCTAGTTTCAGAATAAACTCCTGGGGCTGGGGAGATGGCTCAGTGGGTAAAGTGCTTGCTGAACAAACGAGGGCCTGAGTTGCAATCCACAACACTGTATCAAAGCTAGGCATACTGGGTTGTGCCTGTGACCTCAGCACTTGGGTGACTGGTAGACAAGAGCATTTAAGGGACTCTCTAGTCAGCTGATCTTAGCTAAAACACAGTGATCTTCAGGCTCCATGAGAGGCCTCCTCGCTTCAAACAATAAGACAATAGTGATCAGGGAGAATGTAGCCTCAAACTCTGGCTTCCACATATGCTACTTGGGCAAGCACATATATCCACATGGGTGCACACATGTATATACCATACACACATGCACACACAAAGACTGCATCTACGGTTTGGTCATACAAGCATGAAATGAATACCATTTTAATTATCTTAGCCAAATAACTCTTGTAAGGTTTATTTGTGTTTATCTCTGTATGCATCCGCTTGCGTTGGCTACATGTGTATGGTACCCATGGAGGCAAGAAGAATGTGTTGGATCACATGATGTAGGGGCTGGGAACTGAACTCCCATCCTCTAGAAGAGTAGTGGTGCTCTCCTAAGACTTAGCCATCTCTCCAGCCACTAATCTGTCTTTTAAATCCAAACCTTGAAACAGAAAGATACAATGTATTGTACTACTTGAATTTGCATTCAAGGAAGAAAGCATTTAAAGGATGAAATGGTTGGATTTTTCCCACCCAGTAGCAATGACTAGTTATACAAATGAATTTAATAACTTTCTAGCACATTCTAGAGTGCATGACATCGGGGTGTAGTTGGCATTTTCTTTTCATTTGCTAAAAGAAGGATTGATATGTGCCCAGATACTCATCTTTTTGCCCAGTTGAACGTCTTTTTAAGTGCTACTTTCAGTTGATGTCATGATTCAATAGATTAAAAACTATAGACTCCAGGCATCAAACTGACTTTTAAATTAGCTTCTCCAGCTGAAACTTTCCAGTTAAACTACAGTAGTTAATATTTTTCAACATTCGCTGTAAAACAATTGTTTAGAGCTTTGAGTTCACTTTTCCTTAGCAAACTAATGCTGAAAGATTGTGTTTGGATCTCCAGAATGGTCCACAGGAATGCACTTAGCCCATACTGTAGTTGAACTCATATTTGCAACAGAACAGAAAGGACAGGCTAGGGCAATTTTGTCAATTACCTAAGAAGAAAAATACTATCAAGAAAAGACCTTTTTTACTTAGATGGTAAAGGGGACTGGCGTCCTTGTAGAAGAACATAGCAGGGTGTCTCGGCACGAAGGCATTGGAGTTATGTTTTATAAATGTACACAGGATTTCTGATTTGGTGTGTGTAGGTGTGTGTGTATAAAGGGTAGTAATCAAAGCCTACACTTTGCACACACTAGGGACATGCTGTGCTGTTGAGCTACATGCCAGCCTCTAGATACCTAGAGTTTTCTCTTGCTAGAAGTGCATCCAACTGTTCATCAGCCATGACCTTAGCACTCTGAGAATTCATAAATGGAAGGACTGGAAAGGAAACAGCAATAGATATTCCTGAAATAATTACACAAGATATTCTCATTCTCATTCTCTCTCTCTCTCTCTCTCTCTCTCTCTCTCTCTCTCTCTCTTGCTCTCCCTTCCTCCCCATCTCTCTTTCTTGATGTGTGTGTGTGTGTGTGTCCCTCTCTCTGTCTGTGTGTGTGTGTGTGTGTGTGTGTGTGTATGTGCCTATGTAAGTGCACATGTGCATGTGTTTGTGTTTGTCTGGAGACCAGAGGCTGACTCTGGGTATCTTCTTCAAACTCTCCCCACCTCCATATATTTGAGTTAGTGTCTCTCACTGAACTCTGAGCCCCAAGACTCTCCTCCCTGGCCAGGGAGCCTCGGGGAGCCTCCTCTCAGGCCTTCACACTTATGCAGCAAGTATGAAGCACTTTCTTGACCAAGCCATCTCCTCAGCTCCAAGAACACTGTGATTATTCTTCCAAACGCAGCGAGGTAGGAAAGGCTACACGGAGTTTCAGAAAAACAAAGGGTTCAGGTTGGAATTAATACTTCAGTGACCTATGAAAGAGAAACATCTCACTGAAAGAAGATAGAAATCTCTGGGAGAGAAAATATCCCTGTGTCAGCCAAGAGGGGGTACTGTGAGTCTAGAAACAGTTTTTTTTTTTTTTTTTTTTTCCTATAGAAAATATGGGGGAGAAGTGGGTGTGAGCCCGAAGCCTGGAGCTCAGGTGTATGCTGCTGGGCAGTTGCTGATGCTCCACACCTAATCTGTCCAGTTATTCTGTTCACATGGCCCAGGAGAGAATAGAGATTAGCTGTAATTTGATTCGAGGTGGGACCACAGGAGCCAGTGGAGCAGCTTTTTATTTAAGCGTCGACTTTGTGAACAGAAGGGAATGCTAGAATACAGGCTGAATGTTGGCGATGGGCATCGCGAACACTTGGTCTCAGGGTCAGCATTGTAGACGCACAAACATGGCTGACGCATGGCAGCGCCTCCCGGCTCACGTTCCTAATCTCACACAAAACAACTACGCAAAATACATTCCATGAGTCAAGAAACCGCCCCCAAAGGTGTGGCCAAGACCGTGGGACACAGCCTTGGGCTGCTTTCTCAATTCCTCAGAAACGGGAGAAAGCTGGTCTTCAAGTGCCAGCTCAGGACTCAGGAGAGCCACCGAGCACCTTGCCTCCCTTTACTCTATCCACTGTCACCTGCCCACCACAGCTGGAGCTGCAAATCCCAATGTCAAGAGGCTAAACTAAGAAGCAATTTTGGCAAGAAACTTGGAGAAACCAGAGGTTTAGAAGAGGCTTGTTCTTGGTGGAAATTATGGGTTGTAATGTCTCTGGTTTCTCTCTCTCTCTCTCTCTCTCTCTCTCTCTCTCTCTCTCTCTCTCTCTCTCTTTCTTTTTTAGTATAGAATAGAGTTTATTGAGGGCATGGAGAGGGGAGTTAAGAGAAAGCGGGGAGAGAAAGAAAGAGAAGTAGAGGCTGGCCATGAGCATGTGGAGAGAGAGGGCGGAGGAGAACAGGAAGAGAAGGGGAAGAGGGCAAGAGGAGAGAGCAAGAGAAGCATGTCTCTGGTTTCTTTAAGTTCCTACTGACTTTTTTCATTTAGGGTCTCTAATGAGTTACTGCCTGAGTTTTCCTAGAATATTCCTAGGAATATGATGGCTTTTCTTAAGAAAAAAGGGGCTTTGACTTAAGGGCAGAAGCAAGGTGGCATTCATGGAATGGGGTATAAAGTGTCAGGAATACATGTGTAATATATTGCCATATACTTTCTGGTATAGAGTGTCAGGAATCCAGGTATACTATGTTGTAGTATACTCTCTGATATACAAAGTATCAGGAATCCAGGTATACTATGTTGTTGTATATACTCTGGTGTAGAGTGTCAGGAATCCAGTATATGTTGTCATATACTCTCTGGTATTCCTCTGTAACACTACCCACTATCCATATCTTTCACTCTGCCTGTTTTTCTCATTATATCTCAAGGCAAGATACTGAGAAAATCTGATTTTTTTTTTCCAAGGAAGTTGTTTCAACATGTCCCAGCCCTGGGATGTCTACCATTCAGTGTTTTTGCTGATGTAACCCACTAACTGTCCTTGGGTAGATACTGAAGAACCCATGTCACTTAGTCCCGGAACCTACCGTAATTTATTTAAAACTAACTGCTCCCTTTTAAAGGTTACCTACTAACTTAATTCTTTTTTGTTAACTGATTGTCGTTTTATTTTTACTTTATCAAAATAAACTTGGATTTCATTCCTCACTGTATTGTGTGATAAATACAAAACTAGAGGAAGTTTCCAATAGCCCAGGACTTCAAACGCATGAATACCATCAAATTCTGGTCCTTTCAAGTCCAGAAAGAGGGGGTTTTAAAAGAAGCAGATGGTGATGGGGGAGGTGCAAAGAGTAGATAATTTCCCTGCTCTGTACAAAATCAAGCAGTTCCTGAGAAGCACTTCTCTCTTCCCCCTCTGTTTTACCCGTACTTCAGTGGGACGGAATTCCTCCTATTTGCTGAATCGATTTCTTTCCCTTTTTTCCTCTGCACTGCCCCTCTGTCCTACAAAGCTCAAAGGCTCACATCTGCCTCGTGCATGTGAAGCTCCAAGGCTCATTTCTTCTTTGTCTTCCACTTTCCCCAGCAGTTGTGCGGATGCCATCAGGATTGGTAGACTAGAATCCTTCCGGTCAAGGACGGGTGAATGAAATCGATGGTTCACAAAATGGTAAATGGTGGAGCGCTGCAATGAGCACCATCCAGGAAATATTTGACAGTTTTTTGATTCCCAAGTGACAGACTTGAGTTGGAAAACTAACTGCATGTGCTAGTAACGATTGTCACAACAGCATTTAAGGACAGAGGAAGTCGAATGGGGTCCACTCATAGAGATGCATGTGAACGCGGAACAGGAAGAGGTGGGAGGCACTGCTGGGAAAAGCCAACTGAGAAAGACTGCTATTATTTGCCTCAGTAGTATCTTTGAGGGAAAGAGAAAGAAAAAAAAACCGTGTTAGGTAATTTGAATTTGGTTAGGGCCTTTCAGAATCTCAGAATGGCGAGATTTTTTTTTTTTTTTTTTTTTTTTTTTTTTTTTTTGTGCTGGGATTGACTTGGAGAATGGAATCCCTTGTTTGGTGGTAGTTGTCTCCTTTTCTGTTGCCTTAACCCACAGTGCTAGCAGTTCTCAGCATCTGGTTGCCTTACCACACTGGGACTGGCTTGTTTTGTGATAGTGTGGGTTGTGCTGGTTTCCTTATGTGAGAGGTGGGAAACTTGTTGGCCACAGAGCCTTGCTTTTCCAGCCTCCCACTCTCTTCCTCCCTCCCTCCCTCCACTCACCCCTGGTGGTGGTGGTGAGATTATACTTTGTTCAGGAGCAAAGAGAAGGGAAGATACAGGTCAGAGCTACTCAAGCAAATGATGGAAGGAAGACCTTGAATGCGATAGGACTCAGGAAGAGCAGACAGCTGTGCTCCAGGGAGCGCAAATGAAAGGAAGGAGAGAGAGGGAGGGTAGGCACAGCAATGACCCTCTCCTCTGAAGGGTCCACAATGGCGCCAAGAGTGCTAGTGCACATGTAATCCCGGCTGCGTGGAAGCCTGGTGTCAGAATATGGACAATTCAGGGCCTCCTTGGGCTATAGAGTAAGTCCAATTCCAGCCTGGACCACTGACTGAGACCTGGCTTCAAAATTAAAAGACAAGGGAGGTGGAGATAGAACTTAGTGGCCGAATGCTTATCCAGTGCGTCAGAAGCCCTAGGATCAATTGCCAGTCTCTAGCTCAGCAAATGGATGAGAGTAAGGATGAAGAGGATGGGGATATGGGACTAGGGAAATATATGGTTGGCAGAGCGATTTCTTAACATGGGTGAGGCCCTGAGTTGGTTTTTCACCACCAAATGAACAAATAAATAAATAAATAAATAAATAAAGTTTTACTATTCATAAATATATACAGATGAATACATACATACCAAGATACACACATATGCATATGGAAGGCAATATGTATATAAATGCATATGCAGAAGTAGTACTAGCCATATGCTAATTTTGTCTGACCAACACTCATTCAGCTCACCCTCTACTTTTCCTATGTAAATTCCCCAATATCTGGCCTCATAGAGACACTCACCCTGCATTCCTAAAGGAATCTCCATAGGCTCAAATTTTCCCACAACAAAAACAACCGGGCCCTGATAGGAGAAGGGAGGAGCTCATCAGACCTCACAGTGCTTAGCAACCCAGGAGAAGGAGGAAACAATTAGAAAAAGGAAGCCCTTGAAACTCCAACTAGAAATAGGAAACAGATCTGCTCCACGGCTAGTTGAGTCGTATGAACACTAGGCGCCTGTTGCTTAATCTGCAAACTTCTTTCAAGAAGCTGGAAGTCTGTGTGAGAGAACAGGCTTCCAGGTTCTTGGCAAGAATATGCCAGGCAACAGATGCAGTGTTCTGTGAGAAATATTGGAAATAGTCTTGAAATTATTCTGAAAGAAGAAAACTGCACTTTGACATTTAAGTGGACTGGCTGAGGTGTGTGCTTGCAACAGGCCTGGGTAGCAAGTCCTGCATCCGTGATGAGGACGAGGAACATGGTGGACACAATAGACATGTTTAGTGCGCTTAATGAAAAACATCTAATTTTTCAAAATTCAATTTCAGCATATGCTTACCAAAAACATGTGTAGTTGCATGCTAGGTGTATCTGTACAATGAGTCCTAAAATAGATTAGAAGTAATGTCAGTTGTAGGCCATGTTATAAGGAGATTTGAGATAGTCAAGCAAATTGTGATTCACTGATAAGTGGTTTATATTCAAAACATTCCACCTCTTACAGCAGTCCTGTACTGTTATGAAATGCAGATGGGCAGAGCTTGGAGGAATGTCACCAGACAGTCTGGGGTAGGGTGGGGTGGGGGAGCAGGGTTCAATCTCAGCCATGCAGAAAGGCCAGAAGTGGGATCTCGGGTGTTAAGTAGCAGCACCCCAGAGGTCTGTCAAGATGAGAAACATTTCTAGATCTATAAACATTGCCCAAAGTGATCCTTTGCCCTTTGGATTATTTTTGTAAAGATAAGGTGTCCATTGCAAAACTGGGGTCTCTCTTGAAATGCGCACCCCGCATTCCAAATGGGAAGAGGAGCCAAGTTTAATGAAACATCGGGGGTTGATTAGGGCAACCTGGTGGGACTTTCTGCATCCTGATTATTGTGATGCATATTTGACTAAATGTAATTGCTCAAATCCAGAGAAGTACATGAGAGCAAATGTTCCTGTAAGTAGTATAACAGGAAAATTTTTAAATGAAAAGAAAAAAAGAGCCTGTTTGGAGGATACAAGAAAGTTGCATATTTAATACGATCCAATTTGTTTCTATAACCATTGCTCTGAGCACACAGGCACTGAGATCCTTTCAGCTACGGCCACGTCTGACCTAATAAAACTGGAACCTGTGACAACACGTATTTTGGATGATGAGTGCCTGCCATTTCTCCTGAGTGAGACTGAAGATGTAGAACCATCTTTAGTGGTTATTTAATTTATAGAACCATCGTTGAGTAAGGTTGAGTAAGAATACATCGGTTCAATAAGTGTCCTAACCTGCAATTACAGGGCTTGTGGAACCTGAGTGCGGGACCCCTTGTCAGTAGTCACCAAGCTGAGCACTCAATATTTTACACATCAAAATGTGTGCAGTTGCACTGTACTTTGCATTTACTTAGCAGTATTAGGCTGATTTTTCCCTATCTCTGGTATTTGGCATATAGGCACAGATTCTTATATGATACTATAAAAGACTCTATCAGTGTGTAATGAGTTCCAGGACATACTGAGACTAGAGAAGAGGTAACACAGCATTGCCACAGCATCCATTTACTGAAGAACCATATAGGACCCATTCTATATCCACTGTCTGATGCCCAATCTAGGAAGGGAGGCTCCTAATAGCCAGGCTGTGGCTCCTTCAGCTGCATTCATTGCCACCTCCCAAAGCTCAGCCAGATGGTGCCATTATATGCCAGCCTCTTGCCACATGGCTTAATTAACATCTTCCCGCTGCAACTTAGTACTGTTTCTTTCTCACACATGCCACAGTTCACTTTGGGCTGCTTTGTGGTCTCTTCCTTAACCGCCTAGAATAACTTGCTTTATAGAGTTTTAAATAAAGCTTAGTGACATTATACAGGCAGACCTTCTAGACCCTTGCATATGGTCACAAGAAGAGCCTTGGCCTTGCCTTTATAGGGAGTGCAAGGAAAAGCAGGGACAAACTGAGAGGCTGAGAAAGAAGTGTATGGGTATGTGCATGAGCATTTATTTCAGCCCGAGTCCATCATCAGCTTTCTATTACTACCACAGAAAAGTGGTACATACTCAAGGGGCTTTAAACAACACACACGGATTGCCAGAGAGCTCTGAAAGTCCAAGTCTAAAATTGGTCTCCCTGAGCTAAAATCAAGATCTTGGCAGAGCCATGTTCTTTCTGGAAGTGCTTGGGAAAAACAGTTTCCTTGACTTTCCCAGGCTGTAGCCTGCCCCTGTGCTCTGGCTGGTGGCCCTGTCCATTTTTTAAAGCTCGCCATGTTGGCCACATGCTTCTGCATAGCTCTCCTCTGGGCTTCCTTTTCTGCTTTGCAGCACTCATGTTATGACATTGGGCTACATTAACAAGCAGGAGACCCTGTCCGTTTTAAGGTCAGGTGACTTGCATCCGGATTATACTTCAGACACAGCTCTTATTATTATTTACTTATAACTCATTTATAAGTTTGTAGATACATGACGGTTATTATTTTTGCCCAACCCAAGTGGTCAACAGGACCTCACTGGGCAGGGGTGATACTTCAGAAAGGACCTAAGTTACATGAAGCTTATAAAGACATATTTTAGATTGTCCCCAGGTTAAAATCTGGAGGTGAATGACTATGGAAAAAAAAAGACTTGTACTTAGAGAGGAGGGAAAGAATAGAAAATTAGACCAGAGAGCCTTTTGGAGGCAAGACTGAGCTGTGATCTTGAAGGTCCATGCCTCTGATTATATTTAACATGCTCATGGCATGCATGTACGGACCCACACACACATACACACACACAAAAAAAATTTTAAAAAAAGAAATAGGTCTAAAAATACATATAAATGTACCTCACAAAGGTTGGTAATTGGGTGCAACCAACCTTTTAACTATGGCCATTGGAAATACTGTGATGGACACGGAAAGGTGAAACGTTTCATGAGATCCATCAAAATGTCATGGGAAACATGGTTTCCCAGAGTCCTCAACAACCTTTGCTTCATACCATTCCTACTTCCTCTTCCACAGTGACTCCTGAGCCAACTGGACTCATGGGGTGAAACAAACACTATGTGGAGTTGGGAGGAAGATTTGGTGGGCAGTAGATCTGGGAGGAAGTACGTGGGAGTGGATGTGATCAAAATACATTGCATACAATCTGAACTTGAATCCACAAACTTAAAAACACCTCCTCCATGGGGCACCTTTGAATGCACACTTATCCAAAGAGCTGAGATCAGCAGACCTTATGTTTCACAAATACAAGCGTACAAAGGACATCTCATCATCTCCTGAGGAAACGTGGATGTTCTGAAGTACATGCTCAATGCACACAAAGTCAACATTGTGCTAATGCAATTTCATGGAGTCAAATGAGGAAAAAAACATAAAGTAAACCAGAACCTTCTAAATCTTTCTAAAAGCCTGGGGCCATTTGGATACAGTACTCGCCCCTGGAAACACACTCAAAATAATGCCTTAGCAGGCTTCCATGTTTTCATTCTGCTGGACGTGATGCAGCCATCCTGTATGCAGCCAAACATTCTAATGCTTTTCCTAGAACTTGACTTTCCTTCCTGCCTCTTCCCCTTCAGAGGGAATTGTGGTTTGGAGAGTTTGGGGGGCTCGACATTTGGCACTGTAATCTTTCAGGATTGTGATTTCAGGGATTTTAGATTCTAGGCACTATGGACCTTATGGATTTTGATCTCTCAGAATCTAAACATTTGATATTATGACACAGGATTGTGCCTTTCAAGATTCTGACCAGCACTAAATTATATGGCACTTTAATAGCCAGGGTTGAGATCTGGGGTTTTGATACTAAAAGAAATGCACAACCAGTGGGGGAGTTTTGAGTAGGAAGTAAGATTGTTTGAATTATGTTTTCTTTAAAGGATAAATTGAGCTTTTGGATAAAGACTATGCTATCCAGAACAGAACAGAATACAAGCCAAAACAGAAGCTAAGGGGCTAAGGCAGGGGCAGCTTACCACTGTCCAAGGATAGAGATACAGCTTCACTTGGATAGCAGCGATGGGGAGGGAGAGATGGGTGGAACCGGATTTCACATTTCAGTTAAAAGGATCTAGTTCTGGATCAGATGATCAGTGTGAAAAAGGAGGAAGAGTTTGACCTTAGCTCCCAGAGTAAGCAGACTGAGAGTGAACACTGGGAACAGAGCATGCTTTGGAGGAAATAGCAAGAGTTGAATCCAGATATGTGAAATTTGAGATGCTTATTAGACCTCCAAATGGATGTCAAATGGGCTGTTGGATAAATAGACCCAGGCCTTGTGCAAGATGCCTGGGATTTTAAATTTGGAAGCTGTGTGTAGATGATATTTAAGACAATGGCTTACTTATGGGGCATATGCTGACCAAGCATAGAGCAGCAAAGTGAGCAAATAGAAAAGAAGTGATCTCCAGATTAAAACTGAGACCCAGAGCAAAGCAATCTCTAGAGAAGGGTGGGGTACAAAAGGGAGTGTGTAAGGCACAGAGAGCCCTGTTAGATGAAAGTCAAGATGTCAGCAAAATGTGATGAGGAATGAAAAGATTTGGTAACTGAAAGCTGTGCGTTTGGTTTTAAAAAGTAGTTTCAAGGGAACGTGTCAGAACAGACTGGGAGCAGATGACGAGAGAGGGTAAATGTGCAAAGCTATATGTGGAATTTGGAAATTTTAATAATCCAGTAGCTACCGTGGGGTGGTTGCAATATGATGGAAATTAACCAAAGGAGACGAAAACAAACAATGCTGACTGAAAGAGAGAGTGATACACACAAGTGGGAATGGATGGGGCTCCAAAATACACAGAAAGAATAGCCTTGAAGGATCACGAAGGAAGACTGCTCATCCTCAGTCCTGGGTGGAGAGGTAGAAGAAGCAAACACCTGTGAGTAGCTGATGCATTATGGGATGCAGGAAGAAAGTGACTTTTCACCTCATTTTGTCTTCAGATTTTATCAGGGAAACAAAAAAAGAAAGCTATCAGATGAGAATGAGGAAGCAGAGAAGTCTGGGAGGAGAGGGAAACATAGATATCATGAACACAGAACATATTGAGTATTGAAATTACAGCATGCCCAGGCGATAGAGACACAACCTTTTCTGTATGCATTTGTTGACTGAATGTACTTTTGCCTCCACTTACCCCATAACATGGCTGTAACTGGATGGGGTGGAATTTAAGAAAAATCTCCCAGAGGACAACTCCATCTTGGAGGTTACTCTTCCAAAGTATAAACTGCAGACAAAGAAGTCCTGGATTCTGTGGTGCCTATTTGAACACCATCAGGAGGAGTCATTTTTTAAAATTCATATGAGGTAGGGGAAGATGCCTTCTGCACAAACCTGACAACCTGAAGTGAACCCCTGGGACCCACAAAAATGTGGAAGGAGAGAATCAATTCCAGTAAACTTTCTCCTCCACATGTACTGTGTGTACAGCTTGTGCACACCCATGTGCACACCCATGTGCACACCCATGTGCACAGGCACACACAAACAAATGCAATTGCGTGAACTGTTTCCTTAGATGAATGGTGGAGCCATTTTTACTTCATTGTCTTCTAACAAAGAAGATAGAATTCTAAAGAATAGTCAACCAAGCAACAGGATGGTAGCTAAAATATATTCTCAAACGCTACCAAGAGAAGCTAATTTACACAGCCCTTATTCTGAAACCCAATCACATACTGTATTTAAAGCATTCCTCTGAGGTCATATTGAAGACATTTTTATTAACTAGTGACCTTTCTGAGATTCCTTTTCATTAATTTATGCAAATAAATGATTAAGAACTAAATAGACACATTCTGGGCCTTTGAGAAATAATACTGATATGTAAGCCATATTGGAATCTCTTAGGGTTTTAAAGCTGGACCTATACCCAAGGCATATGACCAAGAAAGCCTTGAGAGGAAGAGATTTCTAAGAGAAAGAGAAAATTCAGGAGAGGGACTTGAGGGAGAATGAATATTAAAAAAAACTCAAGGAGTTAAATCAAAGTCACAATGGTTAGAAATGACAAAAATGATCCTGGCAAGATGGCAGGCTCTTTATGGCTGGCTTTTCAGTGGAGAAACATCTCTGCCACTTGGGTGGAGAATGGATTTGAAGGTGGCAAGCTTGAGCAAGAGGAGTCATGTTAGCAACTGAAACTGAGGAGCACAGTAGCTGCCATGAGGAATGATACCTAAGAGGCAGAAAGAGATACAACGACTTGAGATTTGAGAGAGATTAGGAGAACCAACCAGCAGAAAGTGATGATGGGGTGGAATTGTGGATCATGGGGTTCATGGTTTTTTAATGATGTAGCCCAGGCTCCTGACTTGGTTAACAGGCTTGCCTCATATCAGAGAAAACTAATAGATTTAAAAAAAATGACAGTCTGTTTATGCAACATTTAAGTACTATGGAGAACCAGTGCATTGAAGTTTTATTCTAAGGTGTCCTAATAGCAGAAAATGAAAAAGAATTTAGGGATGCAGAAAGATTTCATCTTTGATTGGAATATGTGCATTTTCTAAGTCAAGGAAAGCTTATATCAGAGGAAAGGATGTAGAGAGACATCCAAAGAGTGGTGTGTGTGTGTGTGTGTGTGTGTGTGTGTGTGTGTGTGTGTGTGTGTGATGTGTGTGTGTGTGTGTTCACATACATGTGCACAAGTAAGAGAGAAAACTACCCCAGCCAATGTGACTATAGCAAAGTGATTTGTCAAAGCTGAGATTAAATTGATGGTTTTTATCCCTGCAGACCAACCACAGTCAAGTCTGCCTCTCAGCCTATGCGCCACACTTGGGAGTTGCTTTTGTCCTTGTTTCTAAGATGATCTACAGGTGGTTTATTATTTCTCCTGGGGAGCTCATGGGTTTGTTTCTTTATTTCTAATCTCTCATTTCTCTAGTGGTACCACATAAATCAGCAGAATTCCCACCCTCCAAAATAGTTCGCACAGTCTCAACAAAAGTCCATATGTATTTGCAGAACAAACTTTACAAAAAATTTTAGTTAAGTTACATATGAAAAACATTTCAAATATTATTATATGATGTAGAAACCTCATTCTTTTTTATTGCTAAGTAAAACTCTATATAGCACTGGTTAGCTCCTATGGTTATTCAGAACAAGAAGCTAGGAATGTGTTCTCTATTCTTTGGGAGATGATTTCGATATGGAAATAATTATAGAAAAATTATGTTCTCATCCAGGGCAGGGAAATATATAATAGGAATTATTGTAATATAATCTTTATGATGGCTTTCCCAAACCCATACAGATGAAAATTATTATTTAAACTCTGAAAGCTCAAATTTGTCTCAGTTAAGCATCTTAATATTTGGTTACATATGGAGAAAAACACTAAAATTGTGGTTTTGACAAATGAATTTAAAAGTTTCACAATTTTCAGAACGGCATAATTTATTTTTTTTCTGTTCTCAGATTGTGAACATCTGAATGAGCTTACCATGGAGAGCAGAAAGTACATCCAGGAAACTGGGGTGCAATGTCCTCTCCGCTGCTGTGTGAGAGAACTCAGCATTGAGGCCCCTTCTCCGGCTTTTTAAGTTAACATTTTATTGATTATGCGTTAATTTCACACTGTGCACCTATCCCACTTGTCTACCCATCCCTTCATACCTATCCTCCACCCTTGCAACCTCTCCCGCAAAAGGGAAAAATCGTCTCACTGTAGAAGCTGTAGTGTGTCACAGTGTGTCCCACAGCATTCCCTTTGTCCACACTTCCTTGCTTGCAAATGTTCATTGCATTGGTCTGGTTTAAGGCCTCTGGCTCCTGCTACTCTATCGATACTGGATCCTCACTAGGACTCCCCTCAGATATCCTGTCGTTACCTTGTGTCATGGAGGTCCTGAAGCTTGAGATCTGTAGGACAGGCTCCTTCACAAATTCTAGCAGTTCATAGGTAGGGTGGATGTTGGGGTAGACCAACTTAAAGCCCTGGATCTGGGCCTAGGTGTTAGCTGAGCTGGTCATGCCACCAGCTCTCCTGCACCTGCACAATAAAGGTGAAGCTCTTTAACACTGCCCAGGCTAGCTCACCCAATGAGACAGCCAGCAGAGGGTAGGGTCAGCTCTTCTGCTCCCAAGTGTACTCCAGCAGGGCTGGTTCTATTGTGCTGCCAAGGCAAGGTAAAGGGCCCACACTTTTGTGCTGCAGCTGGTAAAAGTCAGGGCTAGCTCTCAAGAGCTTACCTCAAGGCCAGCTCTCCTGCCTACTATAGGTAGCAAGGGGTGAGGAAGGGATATGAAATTACCAAGAAAGAACAAAAGAGAGAATGAGAGAGAGAGAGAGAGAGAGAGAGAGAGAGAGAGAGAGAGAGAGAGAAGAAAAAGAGATGGAGGAAGAAAGAAAAGGAGAGAGAGAGAGACAGAGAGAGAGAGAGACAGAGAGAGAGGAAGGAAGGAAGGAAGGAAGGAAGGAAGGAAGGAAGGAAGGAAGGAAGGAAGGAAGGAAGGAAAGAAGAAAACAAACACATGGCCCATCTTTGTCACAAAGGAACCAATCAACTATCTCTCTTGTCATTGATATAATTCTAAGATGACAAATTTTCTTCTTCTAACCAGATATAAAGCATTTCCCAGGTCTTCCATTCTCCCCAGAATATGAAATAATCCCATTGGCAAATAACAGAGAAAATACTTCAAGCTGTTGTTAACAACATGGCTTAGTTCCCATCACCAAGATCCACAGAGAAGGAAGCTGCTTGCAAAATACTTTGATGTTTGAAATTTTTAAAATAATCTGCAAATTTTCAACTTAAAAAGAGAATTTATAACCTTGTATATTCACTTGGTGTTGGCATAGAACTCAGAGTCTTGTGCATACTAGGAAAACACTCCAATGATAAGATACATAACCAGCCCTTTTGTTGTTTGTTATTTTGGGTCTAATTAGCCCAGGCTAGCCTCAAACTAGTAATGCTCCTGCCTTTGTCACCCAAGTGTAAGGATTTTGGGCATGAGCCGTCCTATCTTCACTTACACACAGGTTTTAAGAAAATTAGAGAAGTTGGAAATAAAAAAGGATCCGTGTGTGTGTGTGTGTGTGTCAGTGGGGAATAGGAGAGAGTTACCTGACTAGAAAGGAAGCCTCACACATGGAGATCAGACAGACCCTATGTCCTCTGATGTGAAGATCAGGGTGTGGGGACTCAGGTGCTTAGGCAAAGGAAGCATTTCATTCACACTACATGTGTGTTTGCACATTTGTGTATGTATCTACTGATGTAGGGTGTACATATAATGAGGTAAGTCACCAATTTCAGTTAGCACATTATCCAGTCAGAATAAAACATCTCTTGAACATCAGAGGCAGAAATGAGTCAGTGAAATTTATTTAAACACTAGATCTCTCAACAGCCAAGAGTGGAGCCCCAGAGATTTCTTCATAATTTTTCCATGGGGGAATTGAGAGTAGTCCATTTGAGACTTTAATTTTCTCTGACATAAAACCCGACCCACGTTCTTTTCTTGGGTTTGTTTCTTTTAGATAAAGAATCATCTGACACTGTCACTTTACCCTGACCTTTATGTATGAATCTTCATTAGTCTCACAAACATAGCTTCAACTTAAAGGCGACTTTTACAGCACATTTGTTGATGATCAAAATTTAAACGTTTAAAGATTTCTTTCCCTCTTTTCTTGATCAAAACTGTCTGGACAGCTCCCACAACAGCTTGAAGAAAGTCCCTGAGGCGACAGGCTTGGAAGTGATGACCGAAAGCTAGAGCCAAACTTACTGTTTTCCCAGAATGAGGTCGAGAGTTTTATAAATAGTTTCCCAAAATTGTTTCATCTGCCAAAGTGTTTGGCCACACCTGTGTGGTCTCAGCCTTTCCTGCCTCTCTGCTGGTGATCTAGTCTCTCGCCTTCTTCTCATTTCACTAAACAGATCAGAGAACTCTGCAGTTGCGGGTGTGTGCACCACCTTCTACCCCACCCCTGCTCCCAAACATGCATTCCCCCCCCCCAAAAAAAAGACCTAAAGCTGGCAGGCTTGCCACCCACTGGGATCAGTACCCAGACTGCCCAGACATACCAGCTTAAGGGGGATCATTCACAGCTAAATAGAAAATAGAAACAAGCCAAAACGTTGCTGTTGGCTGACAGAAATCTGTATTTCTCAGGTTGGCTTCATGTCTTTTTAGGGTATCTTCAGGTTTATCTACACCCCCGGGTTATAGAAATATATTAAAAGAAATGTAAAGGGTGAATCAATCTCTCTCTCCTCTCCCCCTCTCTGTCTTTCCCTCCTTCCTTCCCTCTCCCCTTCTCTTTCTTCCTATTTCCCTCCCTCCCTTCTTCTCTACTTCCTCCCCTCCCTTCCTCTCCAACATGCACACACCTACTTTTTCAACAACAATAAAGTTGACCTGAATAATTTATCCTGGGAAACTTCTGAGTGAATGCATGGAAACTGGACCATTCATTCAATAAACACTTATGGACAATTTGCAGGGTGCTGTGAATTATTCTAGAAGTGGAGACTGCAGAGGAGAGACAGATGTCTCTATGCATGGAATTAATGTATTTTATCAAGGGAAAGCCAATACATGTGAAGACTAGCATACTGTTATCTCAGACAGTGGCCAGTACTATATAAAAAAGAAAAAGGTACTAAGGATGATAACATAGTCACAGAGTCGGGTGACTTAGGAACTGTGTGTCTTGGGGAGGTGGGTGTTTTAACTTCCACCTGAGCAATGAAGAGGAGAGCTCTCTCAGGCCTGAATATCATAGTGGGTAGAACATTCCAGACAACAGGAAGAGCAACAGCAGTACAGGAGTCTTAAAGGCTGGGTGTGTTCACAGGACAGATCATTACTGTGTCTTCCTCTTAACAACCCCCACAAACTGAGGATGTTTGAGGCCGCAGGGAGGCTATGTTGCCCCTGGGATATGTAAGGAGTGTTTTGTTTGTTTTGATCCTCCTCCTCCTGTATCCTCCTCCTCCACTTCCTCTTCCTCTTCCTCCTCTCCTCCTTCTCTTCTTCTTCTTCTTCTTCTTCTTCTTCTTCTTCTTCTTCTTCTTCTTCTTCTTCTTCTTCTTCTTCTTCTTCTTCTTCTTCTTCTTCTCCCCTTCCTCCTCCTCCTCCCCCTCCTCCTTCTCCTTCCTTTCTCCTCCCCCTCCTCCTTCTCCTTCCTTTCTCCTCCCCCTCCTCCTTCTCCTTCCTTTCTCCTCCCCTCCTCCTTCTCCTCCTCCTCTTCCTCTTCCTCTTCTTCTTCTTCTTCTCCTTCTCCTTCTTCTCCTTCTCCTCCTCCTCCTTTTCTTCTCCTCCTTCCCCTCCCCCTCTCCTCCTCCCCTTTCTTTTCCTCCCCCCCTCCTCCTCCTATTCTTCCTCTTCTTCTCCTTCTCCCCCTCCTCCTCCTCCTCCTCTTCCTCCTCCTCCCCCTCCCACTTTCCCCCTCCTCTTCTTCCTCTTCTTTTTCTTCTTTTCCTCCTCCTTCTCCTCCTCTTCTTCTTCTTTTTCTTCTTCTTTGGGAGATAAAATAACCATCATTGAGCAAATAGAGATTAACTGTTCAATACATGGTTGTCATGGTTTGAATGTGAAATGTATCTCACAGACTCATGTGTCTAACACTTGCTTCCCAGTATAACACAGTTAAGGGAACGTGTAGAAGTTTTAGGAGATGGGGGTGGCAGGTTGGTTTCTGGAGGCAGGGGACTTTGAAAATATAGCCCAGCCTTAGTTTCAGTGTCGTTCAGTATGCTTCTTCACCAATGGGATGTGACTAGCCAAGTCACCTGACAAGCCAAGTCACCTGACCTGGACTAGCTTCCTTCTCTTGATATGGCTTCTTCAGTGGCCTCTGTCAGTTATTTGGTCACAGTGGAAAGAAAAGGAAGTAATTCAGTGGCATTGAGATACATGGCTCTATGTGCTAAAGTAAGCAGAGCGGCTCTACCAGTGTGTAAGGATAAGTTCTGCATGGATAGTAAACTAACTCTGTAAAGTTAAAAGATGAGAGAGAGAGAGAGAGAGAGAGAGAGAGAGAGAGAGAGAGAGAGAGTTGCAACATAAAATGAAAGAAAAATACTCCAAGCATATGATTGATGATACAATCAGTAAAGTCAATATGCAAAAAAGAAGATAAATAAAGGATATAAATGAAAAATTAATAGGGAGGAATGAATGATCTACAAACATAAGATGGCAGTCAAAGATACTAATATCGAAGGAGCTTAACAACAAACAACAACAACAAATCTGAGATGCTATTTTCCAGCCAAGTGACTAGGAAAACCTTAACTGTCCTGAATAACAGATGCTCCACCCCTACCCCCTGCTATGCTGGTGGATCTGGGAATTACAGCTAATTTTAATGTCTGATGAATTGGGTTTTATAAGAATGCTCAGAGCCCACATGTTTAGTAATGTCAAAACAAAAAGAAATAAAGATTTCTAACCATGTGAGATGGATACTTAAAACATACATGGTTATCTAATGGGATATAATACTACATAAAAATTATATGTAAATGAATTGGATTTATCTGTTGGTCAATTGATCCACCTGTCCACCAATGTAACTATCTATGTTTCTATATAACTGTGAGTCTGTCTATACAGCTAGCCCTTTATGCTGTCTCTTACAGACTTATTAAGTGTGAAACACAAACACATTCAGCTACCTAAAGATTACAGAATGCTGTTTATCAATTTAAAAATAGTTTGTCGAATGTTGGCAAACTACAACTAGATTTTGAACTATATTATTATTATTATTATTATTATTATTATTACTACTGCTACTACACAACATGTAAGCTATGTATACTTTTAAAGTTTTAACTTTACACATAAAAAATCATATGGAATTTTAGTTTCTGTTCCTATACATAAAATTCTTTGAGGTTTAGCCAAGCCCAGTTTCATCTGGCCTGTCTGTGGTTTGAGTGTAGGCCTGGGCAGTTGTAAAAGACTGTGGAAGATAGCAGCACCTGAAACATTTGCTGTCTGTCTTTTGACAGAGGCAGAGCCTGGATCTATATTCTTCATGATATTGTTTGTGTGCTTACATGCATGTATTGGGTATGCACACAGAGGCCACAGCTTGATGTGAGCTCTCTTCTTTGTGTGTTACACTGAGACAGGATCTCACTGAAGTCACCGATGTGACTAACGTAACTAGCCCAAGGATGCTCTTATGTCTCTCTCTCCTCAGTGCTGGCATTATACAGGCATGCCACCTCATATAACTTTTGTGTGGATAATGGGGATCAAATTCTGTTCATTATGCCTGCAGGCTAGCATTTTATTCACTGAGCTCTGTTCTTAGCTCCAGTGTTATTTTTTAATACACACACACACACACACACAATTCATGATGCTGACACATCTAGAGGAGGAAGTTGGGATGCGTAGAAAAGGAACGTTAATGTTTATGAATGTGAGAAATGTGAGACACTTTCAACTCTGTCCTGTGTGAACAAGTGTGCGCCATATTGTCTTTGTACTTTTCCATACGAACTTTGTTCTTCTTTGTAACTGGAAAATCCTACCAAGTACATAATCTACATTTTGTCTAAATTCTTCTACTGGTTGACAGTTAGGTTAGTTCTATAACTTAGCTGTTGTGAATCATGCTGCAGGGATGTAAAAGTATCTTTGTTATGTACTGGCCTGGAGTCCTTGGCGTGAATACCCAGGAGTGGTACAAATTTGGTCATACCAGTGTACTGATATGTTCTATTTGATACTGATGTGTTATCACTTCTTGGAGGACCCCATATACTGTTTTCCATAGTGACTGAATTAGTATATTTGGCCATTAGCAGTGTATAAGAATTTCCATTTGCATAGGATTTCCTATTGGATTTCTGTTTTTTTTTTTTTTGTGTGTGTGTATTAGTTTCAGAGTTCTTTATATATTAATTGCATCATTGCATCTCTTGAAAAAAAAAGCTGCATGGAATTTTATTTGTTTATTTATTAACCTTCTAAATGGTCTCCTGCCACTTGGGAAATGGTAAATTGTGTACAGTTACTTGAAAAGTGCTTCCTAATTTTGGATTTTGTTTTATCTGTTTTTTTGTAATCTGCTAGAGAGTTATTGAGATGGAGGTGTCTTTCTCAGGTCTGTGCAGCGGACAATGTTCTAGGTACCTGGTCATCTCAGGTACCTAGAACATTTTATTTCTGCTCTGGTGGACACGAAGCCTGCCCAAACTATTCCACCTTATTATTAGTGCAGCAGTTAGGATTTGGGTTTGAATCTGGGTAGGAAAATAGAGCACTCTTTGCCAGTAGTAATTAGGGAAGAACTTACTACAGCATCTGAGAACCTGTGAGCCCCAGGAAGAAAGCAGCTTCCACGGATCAAGGCATCTAGGAGTGTGTGGATCATCTACGTGGCTGTCAGGAGGACATTTGGGAACTACTGGGCTGGCCAAGCAACACATCTGCCACTGCCGCTTCCCATGAGTCTGCCTCTGGCTGCCACCAGACAATAACAGGCTCCTCTGCTTCCCCCTGGCCAAATCTCCACTGAGCTGCTTGCTAATCCTGAACCTTGCTCATAAGAAAGTCCTAGAAACGTGTCTTGGCACTTGGTGCACTGGTCTCTAGCTCCATCCATTCCCCTGCACAGGACATGATTTCACTCTCCAAGTCAAGAAAAATCTCACTGTGTAAAGGAGCCACCTTTTGTCTCCCCACTCACCTGCTGGTGGGCATCCAGCCTTCCCTTATCTTAGCTATTGTGAATAACATAGTTATAGACAGGGGTGTCTAGGTATCTCGGTGAAATGCTCACTTAGAATCTTTTGGGTAAATACGCAGGAGTGGCATCATGTCACTGAATCGTGGGGCGGCTGATTTCCAGAGTGGTTGCATCTTTTTACCTCTCCAAGATTGTAAGCGGGCTTCACTCCTCATGCATTCTTCCCAGAATTTGTCATTTGTTCTCCTCACGGCAGCCATTCTGGTTGGTGTGACATGAAATTTCGGTACACTTTTAATTTGCTTTTCCCTCCCAGTTAAAGATGTACAATTATTTTTTCAAATGCTCAATCATCAGCTGCCTTGTCTTTCGAGAGCCTTCTGTTTATTGATCAAATTGAGGTTGCTGTTTCCGTCTTTGTGAGTTCACAGGAGCTTTCTTTGCTAAGTTGTTTTAGAGGGCTTTGTTCTCCTGGTGTTCTCTATCTCTTCTGTCTCCCCCACTACTTCTGCCTTCTCTTCTGCAAGTTTTCCTCAGCTTTGAGAGGAGGGATTTGATAGAGACATCTCCTTTACAACTGTGTGCTCCAATTCAAGATCTCTCTGTCTGCATAGTGTCTGGCCATTAGGTCTCTTCATTTGTTCCCATCTGCTGTAGAAGAAAACCTCTCTAATGGTAGCTGAATAAAGCACTGATCTACAAGTATAGCAGAATGCCATCAGGAGTCATTTAATTGTTATTTTTTTTAAAAAGACCAATAGCATCTGGTCCTGGGCTATCTAGACTCTGGTTCTTGGTCACCCAAGCAGTGTCAGCATAGGTTGTATCTCATGAAGCAGGCCTTAAGTCAAATCTGACATCAGCTGATTACTGCCACAGGTTTATGCTGTCATTTGACCTAGTGTATTTTGTAGGCTGAATGGATTGGAGATCAAAGGCTTTGTGGTTGGGATGGTGTTTCCCTGTCATAGACACTGGAACATAGGGATGAAGGGTCCATGTAGGCAGCAGCTCAATCTCTCCATATTCAAAGAGTTGTGTGGGTGTTATCTTCTGCAATGGGGCCTTACTGTCAGTTTGTAGACCCAAACAGGACTTTAAAAGGTGACTTGTGTACATTCAGAATCAATGAAAGACTAACACACCCACATCCAAACAGATCAGGGGGAACTGAGACTGATACGGTGGGAACCTTCTCTATTACACTTCTTGGGTTGGAAATGGAATAAACAAAACTCATCCATTGGCATTTTTCAACTAGAAGGAAATTGTCTCCCCAAAATAACCATAGTATCTTCTCTTGGTAAAGTTATTGTCCAGCTCAACCTGTAGTAGCAAACAAAACAAAAACAAACAAGCAAAAAAACCCCAACGACAACAAAAAACCCAAAACCAAAAAACAAACAAAAAACCCCAAAACCAAACAAGCAAACAACTTAGTAGCCACCCAGACAGACTCAGGCCATTCAGTCTTACAAAACTGGAGTTATTTTCCTCATAACTTCCTTCCTTCCTTACAGAAGCCTGTGTTTCTAAAGCCCTTTGAGGATCCCTTTTAACTATGAATGTTTGAGTTGCCAGTCTCCTTTTCCTGACTTTTTACTACTTAGGAATTTCAAAGCCGCTTCAGTACTTTCTCCTTCTGCTTAATCAAAGCCACATTGACAACCTTGTGAGGTGTCACACATTCTATCCCCGAGCCCCACAAATCACTAATAATAGCCTAGTCTGTGTGTGTGAGTCTGTGAGGTCCTTTCCGATTCTCAGATGTAGGTTGACTTTCTGAGTTTCTAATTAGATGCTTTTTAAAAAATATTATGAACATTTGGTCAGATTTCTAGAAGATTTTGCTTAACATGACTTCCAATTTATAAATATCCTCCATGCCAACTCTTTGGTGTGACAGTGGTGACTTTTGACCACCTGAAAAGCAGCAGCTATATCTCAAATAGAAGGACTCTCAAGGGTTGAGTGAACCAGCTAAGATCGCCCAGTTTGTGGAAGTAAGATCCCTTGGAATTGAGTTTTTGGTCACCCATGCAGCCTAGACGTAAATGGCGTGTTTATAAATTCCATTCCAGCCTTTAAGCTGCAAGACAGTCTAATTCTTTGCCAGTTGTGTGCATTTGGGATGAAAACTTCCAGAACTTGTCTTTTTAAAAAAACACCCCAGAAACATCAAAGCTAAGATTTTTGAAAAGGAAATTTATGATTGTCTACTAACATATCTCAATGTAAATTTTAGATTCAGATTGAATATATTATTCTTTTAAAAAATGTCTATAATCACAAGTAAAGTCTTAATTAGGTGTTTATTTTGGCCTTACCTAATAGGGCTTAAAACTTCACTTTGTAACATATTTGTCAGAGAGACAAGGAAGAAAAGTGATATCAGTATGAGAGGAAACACATGCAGGTAAGATGGCTCAGGTCAAATGTCCTTAGGAATTCTTCAACCTTTACTAATAGAGTGCCTTGTTGAAAGTCATGTGTCAAATTAGTTGACTATGAACCAAGAGAAGGAAAGACCCCTGCGTTTGATTGGGACCTGAAGCATGTGTTATGCTTGGGCTAAGATTCTCCCTATCTAGCCTCCATCGGGTAGAGATCTGCACACGGGAATGGAAAGCTGTACTGGCAGGTTCTCTTCAGTAGCACTGTGGACACACATTGTGCAGGTCAAAGCCAAGCTCTGAGCATCCGTTCATGCTGGTTTCTGATGCATGCTGAGGAACTTGGTGCTCATCTGGCCAAAGAGAAGGTAGTTTTTTCTTTTTGAAATTAATTAATTTATTTTATGTATATGAGTACACCATTGCTCTCTTCAGACACACCAGAAGAGGGCATCAGACCCCATTACAGATGGTTGTGAGCTACCATGTGGTTGCTGGGAATTGAACTCAGGACCTCTGGAAGAGCAGTTGGTGCTCTTAACCACTGAGCCATCTTTCCAGCCCAGTTTTTCTTTTATAAAGACTTATTTTTATTATGTGTTATATGTGTGTTTCTCTGTGTGTATGGATACTTCCTGTGTGCATGGGTATCCAAGAAGTCCTAAAGATAACCTTGGGTTCCCTGAAACTGAAGTTCTGGGCAGTTGGTTATGAGTGGCTCAAGTGTGAGCTAGGAACCAATGACTTGTCCTCTGGATGCATAGCATTCTTAAAGGCTGGATAACACTATAGTCTCTAGGGAGAATTGCACATGTTTGACTACTGAAAATGACCCAGCTTTCTTCAAAGCAGTGACAGTGATCTGGTGACCAGGAATTACTGATGTTTACATTCTGGTTGCTCAGAGCCCACAGAATATAGAAGATCAAGTTATCTCTAGCATACAAAATGCAAGGAAATATTTCTTTTAAGTTGTAAGATATTTTCTACATATTTTCATTTTGTATGTGTATGATGAGGGCCACTCTCATGAAAGCTATTTTTTTTTTCAGAGCTGAGGATCATTCATGCTAGGCAAGCACTCGACAACTGAGCTGTATTCCTGGCCTGAAAACCATCCTGTAGTTTAGACTTAAAGAGATATTCCCACAGTGTATTAAAATTTGTTTTCAAATATATTTAAATTATTATGATAGATTATATGCTGTAAAATATCTAAGTCAAACTATTTAATGTATCTATCACTGTATATATTAGTTTCTTGTATGTTGCTGTGATAAAACACTATAACCAGAAACAACTTTGAGAAGAAAGTTTATTTTGGCTCATACGTCCAGAAGAACAGAGCCCATCATGATGGGATCTACATGAGAGTAGAATCTGTAAGTTGATGAGCTGGGTTTTATCTACACATAGGGAACAGACTGGGAGAACTGGAAATAGGATAAAGCTATAAATCTTCAAAGTCTTCTCTCAGTGACCTTCCTTCTCTAGCAAGGCTGTGCCTCCTACAGATCCTATAACTACCTCAAACAGTGCTACCAACTGAACCGAGTGCTCAAATACATGAGCCTATGAGGGGCATTTCTCATTCAAATCCACAACAATCAACTATCATTGTTAACAATTTTCTGTTGAAATAACATTCAAAATCTATTCTCTTAGAATTTTCCTGAATATAAATCATAAAAAAATTGCCTCATACTGTAAGATAAATCTTCAGAATTCACCCATATTGTTGCAAATGATAAGATTTCTTTCTTTTATTAGGTCAAATAATCTATCATGTTTTTGAACCACATTTTAAAAATTCATTCACCTGATGGATCCCACTAAGGAAGACTCCATATTTTGGCTACTGTGAGCAATGCCATATTGAACACAATATAAAAATCTAGTCAACATACTGACCCCATCTCTTTCTGTAAAGATACTGGAGGAGTGCAGCTGGATCAGGGGGTAGTGTTATTTTCAATTTTTGAAGGAATTGGCATATTGTTTTCCATGGCAGATGGACCAGCGTGTATCCATACCCAGCTGTTATAAAGGTCCCTTTCTCATATCCCCACCAGAATTTGCTTTAGTCTTTTTTAGTAATAATATCTTTCCCCTCCCTGAGCTTAGCTGATATCTCACTGTGGTTTGAATTTTCATTTTCCTGTCATTTCCCTGATGACTAATGTGTTGAACACGTTTCCGTTTACCTGTTTGTCACCTTTATGTCTTCATCTGAGAAATCTTTGTTCAAGTCTTTTGTTCAGTTTTCAATTGGTGTTATTGCTGTCTTGCTATAGGGTTGTTTGATATATTACCTTGTCAGATGTATGGTTTGCAAACACTTTCTTCGATACCATAGATTGTCTCTTCATTCCACGTTGATACAACCCCATTGTCCATTTTTGCTTAGTTGCTTGTGCTTGCTGGGGTCATGTCCAATAAATCTTTGCTGAGACCAATGCCATAAAGTTTTTCTTTAATATTCTTTTAGTAGTTTACAGTTATAATTCATTTTCAGTGGATTTTGTATGTGAGTTTGTGTGAGATAAGGGCCCAATTTTGTTCTTCTGCTTGTGGGTATCTAATTGTTTCAGCCATTCATTGAAACACTATCTGTTCTTTGTTGGAGGTCTTAACATTTTTGTTGAAGATCAGCTAGATAAACTAAAAATGTGTTAGTTTATCTCTGTGCTTTCTACCCTGGCCCACTGGCCCATGTCCCCATTTTTGAAGCCAGAATGATGATATTTTGACTTTTATACTTATTCCAGTGTTTTGTATTTTAAAGTCAAATAGAGCAATTTTTCTAGGTTTGTTTGTTTGTTTGTTTTGTTTACAGTTGATTTGGCTGTGTGGGGTCTGTGCAATTCAATATGAATTTTTCTTTCTGTGAAGAACATCATTTGGATTTTTATAGGGATTATATTAAGTCTATAATCACATAGAGTATCATGGACACTTTTACAACAGGAATTCCTCCAACCCAGGAACACAGGCTATTTTTCCACCTGATTTGAGTCTTTGTCAGTTTCTTTCACCAGTCTTTTATGGGTTTGATGTATTAGTGTACTAAACAAATTTACTACAAATTTATTACAAAATATTTGATTCTGTTTTTAACTATGTTCTTTAATTCATCCACAGATAGACCATTGTTAGTGTATAATAATACTACTGATATTTTTGTGGATGTCAAAATGTTGTAGGGGGTATTTAAAATGGTGGCATTCAATCTGGCTTTTCTTTATCAGTCGCCATGTTCCCGACTAGCCTAGACCTGTGGCCACGAGCAGCAGTGGCATATCGTCACTGCTCACTTCAGGCCATCTGCTCAGGCAACCAGAGACACCGGCCCTACCACTTATGAGACACCAGTGTGGGAGATGGCTCTGCCAGTCTTCCACGCTGTCTCCACAAGGCTGGGCTGTGCCCAGACCATCCTGCCATCCACAAGGGCCCGGTAGGAAATGAGACTCTAATGCTTAAATATTAGTCAAAGGCTTTATATATTTGGTAATGCTCAATAACAATATGCCCACATAATTATAGATATTTCCCAATTAATTAACCTACATAAAAATTGTTACCCAGGACTGCTCCCAGTACCTGCGTGGTCATCCATGGTGCCTCCTACATCTCTGCCTCTCCCTCACCTCACTCTCCTCTTCCTTTTCCTCTTCCTCTCCTCACACCTTAGCTTTTCCTACATCAAAAGAGTATTTATATATAGCCTAAGCTAGTTTTAAAAGTTATATGTAGCATAAGCTGCCTCAAAGTCACAATCCTACTGCTTCAGCTAGTTTGGGGACTGGATGTGCCACCATAGTTAGTTCTGATTTCTTTCCTTCATTCTTTTGTTCCTTCCTTCTTTCTTTCCTTCCTTCTTTCCATTTTTCGTGTGTGTGTGTGTGTGTGTGTGTGTGTGTGTGTGTGTGTACATGTATATATGTGTGTGATTTTGGTAATGTATGTATTTCTAGTAATATAACACAGGCCTTTACATATTCAGAACAATCACTCTATTATTAAGCTATATCCCTAGCTCTCTGACTTTTGTTTGTTAATTTTAGATCCCAAATTTTATCAAAATTTTTATTTCTAATATTTTGGACTTTAAGATGTTTGTTTTTTTCTGGAGCATTTAGGGTTTTCACATATAAAAGCACATTATCTGCACAGAGAATTATTTTTCTTCCTGTCTGATTTCAATGCTCGTTTTTTCTTGTCTTATAGCTCTTCACATTTCTAATTTCATGTTGCATATATGTGGACAGGGTGGGGACTTTAGGGATAAACCAGCAGGTAAAAGCACTTGCTGCTTTTGCAGAGAACCCATATTCAGTCTCCAGCACCCACATGGGGAAACTCAGAACTACCTATAACTCCAGTTCCAGGAGCTTTGATACTCTTCCAGCCTCTGTGGACACTGTTCACATGTGTGCAGCAGGCAGACACACATACACATAAATAAATGAAAGAAGAGGGTACCCTTTCTTGTTTCTTGTTTCTGATCCTAAATGTAAGGTTTTAACTTTTTTACCAGTGAGTATGATATTAACTATAGGCGTGTGATATATGGCCTGTGTGTTCTTCTTGCCATCCCCAATTTACTGAGAATTTGCTGACAATGCTTTACACCTATGAAATGACAGCATGGGCTTCTTTTCTTGTGGGGTGTTTGTTTGGCTTTAAAATCAGGGTAATTCTGGCCCTTGAAAATATTTTCTCATTTTCAACTTTTTAGACAAGTTTAAGAAGGATTGGCACTCATTTTTCTGATGTATATATTTATTGCTCTATATTTTATTACTCTATATTTATTATATTTATTAATATATCTATTCTATATATTTATTAATATGTATTTATTACTCTATATTTTAATTGGATGCCATACTTCATAAGCTATTCATAATTTATCATTCTTGTCAGACAACAGGAAAATCAGAGTTAATGGAACCAAAGAACTTATAGAATTTAAATCAAACCAATGGTTTGGAGCCACAGTGAGAGCTCACAAAGGAAAAGTCGTGGTGAGTATGAACAGGTCAGGGAACTGCTTGCCTTGTGCTTCACACAGTTAATGCCTGATTTACACAAATGCTTTTTGTATGTGTATACATTGATAAACTTACTGGCAGCTCAAAGAAATGTGGTCTGTTAAAACCAGACACTCAGTGATGGAAATTAAAGACTATTTTTAAATGTGCAAAAATTTCAGATTTTTGCAAACACTTTAAAAGTTACTAGGAAAGATGGAAAATGAAAAGCTACATCTTACAGGGTAAATACATTACTGCTTATGACCAATTTAAAAGGCTATTTGAAATTAAGCCAGAGAATAATAAGTCAAGGGGAAACACTCTAGGGTTGTTTAAATGTTTATGCATTGTGGGATCCTTTTTAGAACAGTGGAAAAGTTTCTCTTAATAGTAAGAGCTTTAAAAACTACCAGCTGACCACTATTTCTGAATTCATTAATGATTTTTAAAGTAAGTAATCTCATTTTGTCTTGTTTTGTTCATTTTTTGAGATAAGCTTTTTTTTTTTTTTTTTTTTTTTTTTTTTTTTTTTTTTTTTTTTTTTTTTTTTTTTTTTGTATAGCCTCAGCTGTCCTGGTACTAGCTCTATAGACAAGACTAGCCTTGGACTCACAAAGATCAGCCTGCCTCTGCCCCTGCCCCTGCCCCTGCCCCTGCCCCTGCCCCTGCCCCTGCCCCTGCCCCTGCCCCTGCCCCTGCCTCCCTGTGTCCCCACCTCCACCTCCTCCTCTGCTTGGATAGAAGGCTGAACCATCATTGCCAAGCAAGCAACCCCACTTTTAGGTTTGGATCACTTAGCTTGCAAACACTCTGCTTTCACTCGCTTATTGTTCTAAATAGTTATATGTGCCTCATCTATTGAGAGATGAATGATTTTAATAGAGTCAGAGGTTTACATTTGGTTGGTTTTTGTTTTGTTTCTTTGTTTGTTTATTGGGGTTTTTTGTTTTTAGTTTGTAGAGGAACTCAATGCAAGTATTAGACATGAGTCAGGATATAAATCTAATTGTTTTTCAAGTTCTAAGTCTACCACAGGTTCTCCATGGTAGATAAGTATCAAAAACCACATTTAATAGTCAAAGTGTAAAACCCAGTGTGAAGCTCCACAGTTTCAGAAAGACTAACTGTTCACTGAGGTGTATGTAGACTTTGGGGCTGACAGATTTTCATGTGTAATGTTTATTTTATTTGCAAGATTTTTTTTATAATGAAGTTTATAGATCAGATTAATTAAAAGAAGAAGAAACCAGGGTATGCTGTGAATGAAGCATATTATTCTTACTATCATTGAAATTAACTTTTGCTGGTAAAACTCCTGATATTAAGGAAGCTAGTTTGAAGGAAGTTCCCCATTTCACCCTAATATATTCCTTGAAGTGGCATCACAAGGCATAATTTAACAAGTATGTTTTTGATTTCACCAAAGTCCTAAAATTAGGACATGTTTGTAAGCCATCAGATACGTATCTGATATGACAAATTACATAACATAAAATGCAAGATGCTAGAGTTCATTCATAATAACCTGATACACAGTTTTAAGTTCTCTAGAGGCCATGCATTGACTCAGCAGACATTTATTTACTAATGAGATTTCCTATGCAGAGCTCCATGTTTAGTGTGGCTAGCAAGGCTTTAATGTGACCAAATGTTTGTGTAGTATGCATAGTTCTTCAAGTTCCTGCTCTATAGTCTGCCTGGGAATAGTCATGGAATATTTTACTTATAACCTGCAGGGTATTTTGCCAATTTAAAATTGAGCATGTGTTGATGGAATGACTAGAGTAGTTCATCTCCATCATGAAGGTTATCCATGGTCACTGGAGTTTGTCAGAATGAATTTCTCTCTAAAGCAAGCAGAGTCAGAGAAATGGGTTCTTTTCCATTGGGTAGCAATACCTTAGAAATGTGTGTCTGTCATTAGCACCTGCCTCTTGAATGTTTGCTGGTCCTCAATGCTTTTGGACCTCCAGGGATTTTTTTAATGCATAAAAACTATTACATTCAAACTAGTAAAAAGGTATTTTGATAATGAAGGAGACTGCCTACATAGCAGGCATTAATTAAAAGTTCATAAGATGCAACTTCAGTAATAAACTAAGGCAGTCCACAACACAGAGATTTATAAACTTTCATGAATCCATTGATTCAAAACCATTTTTAAAAATTAGCAACCAGACAAAGGAAGAGATGAGTTATTTTAAGACATAGAATTAATTCATCCATGTTAAATGTTATTTATAATATATAATATAAATAACATTATAATATATTAATATATATAATATATAATATAATATATTAAATATAATATAAATAACATTAAATGTTATTTGCTGTTATATAGTCCCCCCTTTAAAAAAATGAATAGAAAATGTGAATTCTTAGTTTTTAAAGAATAATTTTCTTTAGTCAGTTGACTTTTTATTTACTTAAAAGCTGTACTATGAGATTGAATAATCTCTTATGTATAGCTTTTACAACTTTTTAAATAAAATAATATTTTAAAAATTAGTTTTGGAAGTTTGTCTCTGGCTACTGTGATACTCACAAGCATGCTCAATTAGTTCACATAACAATTTAACATAATTACCTATAACTTTAGATATACTTGTCAATAATTCAGGTGAGATTGGGACTATTCAGGGTGGTCTGGCCATAGACTACTTAGTCAACAATTCAAATCAAGTTGTTGTCTGAGAAACCTAAATCAAAACTGTTATTTCTTGCCTTTGGTATCCACAGGCTTGTGCCCCTTTATATCACTGGAGAACTCTGAAGCCTAATCCGGCAAAGGACCCGGTTGGAACATGCTATGTAGCAATCCAGAATTTCAGTGCCTATGCTGAGCACTCACCTTGTCGGAACAGTAAGTTGTTTTTATTATTTAAAGTAAAATTTAGCTTGAAAGCCTTGACACTTGAGAGCTGTGATTGAAGACATCCAAGACTCAAAATTCTATTACTCTAGTCTATATTTATTTATTTGTTACTTTTATAAGAAACTAAGACACTATGACTGAAGCAACTTACAGAAGAAAAGAGTTTATTCGGGCTTACAGTTTCAGAGGCTGAGTCCATGACCGTCATGGTGGGGAGAATGGCAACAAACAGGAAGGCATGGTGCTGGTGCAGTAGCTGAGAGCTTACAACTTATCCTCAAGCAGGAGGCAGAGAGAATGAGAGCTCTGAGAATGCTTTGGTTTTGAAACCTCAAAGCCCAGTCCCATGTCACACCTTTTCCAATAAGGCCACACCTCCTAATCCTTCCCAAACAGTTCCACCAACTGGGAACCAAGTATTCAAATATATGAGTCTATGGAAGCCATTCTCATTCAAACCACATTTTTTATTTAAAAGTTTTTATTTTGCATATGTGCAGAAGTCAGACAATAAAGAATTGGTTCTCTCTTTCCACCATATGAATCTTAGGGTCATCAGCTGTGGCAACAAGTAACCATATGTGAGCTATGTTGCTGGCTCTTCTATATATAAAAGTCAGTTTTTAGACAGTCCTTGGTAGAATTAATTGAATCCTTGAGTTTTGCTCTTGACTGATAGCTTCTGTTGAAAATCCCTACTCTGTGTCCACAAGATGCTGTCTGGCCACTCCCCCTTGTTTATGGAAGCAGTAATATTAGTTAGGATGATTGAACTGAGCTCATTTCTGACACCAGCATTGCATAGCCTTCATTCTCAATTGCTGTTGCTTTGTTTGGCACCTGTATACTTGTTATCTGCAGGCTGCACTTTCTGATTAAAATGTTGACTCCCCTTTATTCTCAAACATCATCTGGCAGTCCTGGGTTCTCCCAGAACAGCATCCTTTCTATGTCTCTTATGCTGGATTTGAACAAGCTATGTAGACCAGCCTCCAAATTGCTGACTGCAAGCATATTTTACCACACCAGCACAAAGCAGCCCTTAAAGCAAATGACTGCAGTCATGTGAGCATTGGCGTCCAATTTGGAAGGTTCAATTACTAATTAATTATCTGCTTGAAGTTCTTTTATAAACCGATCTATTTTTTCTAAGATTTGGTAGATCACTGGGAGCTGTGCATAAGCAACAAACAAATTTTCCATTCTATTTCTTCTTCTAATGAATGGGGATACATTGTAGAGAGATGTCATGACAGAGAAAATTAGAGTAACTTATTTTAGATATTAACTTTTTTAAAAAAAAGTCTCAGCCTGAAGCTATTATGTCCCAAAAACTACAAATAAAATTTTCCTCTTCTGCATACTTACTTCTTTTTAGATTATAGATCAGTTTGGGGAAGACACTAAGCAAATATCAGAATAAAACAGTGAAGCTAAAGAATGGATCAGGGACATTAAAGGGTTAATTTAAAAAAAAAAGCCACTGGGATATTCAGCTCCAAACCAAACCTGAACTTCTTAACCCTAAGAGTTTTTCATGAGGATTTTGGCAGGAAACAAAAGAGTCTGATTTCCTAGGTGTGCACTAGAGAAAAAGTCTGAAGTTAAGGAATTTATTTTAAACAGCTTTAAAAATTAAGGATTTATGCTGGGAATGGGACTCAGTTATTCATTCAATACATGTTTACTGAACACATTGACACCGACTGAAGTGGAAACTTCTAGTTCTTTGGAAAGGTAGTTACATCAGATGATGATTTGCTGGGGCACACAGGTGGAAGCAAACACATCAAAGGCTGTTCTTCTGAAGCAGACACAGGTGAAAGGATGTTTTGATATAGCAAACACAGGAAAGAACTTGGGATGAAGGAGTATAAGTATGACCCCGCAGACAGTGGGAGATGGTTTGGTTTGCTCTGCTTGCTATTCTTGCAGAATGCATGTAGACAGGCATGTATTGGTTCGACTTACATAGCATTGTTGAGCTCATCTTGTTGTAAAGGTGCTGTCTTAGTTAGGGTTTTACTGCTGTGAACAGACACCATAACCAAGGCAAATCTTATAAAGGGCAACATTTAATTGAGGCTGACTTACAGATTCAGAGGTTCAGTCCATTGTCATCAAGGTGGGAACATGGCAGCGTCCAGGCAGGCATGGTGCAGGAGGACCTTGTTCACATCTTCATCTGAAGGCTGCTAGTGGAAGACTAGCTTCTAGACAGCTAGGACTAGCATATTAAAGCCCACACCCACAATGATACACCTACTCCAACAAGGCCACACCTACTACAGATAGTGCTACTCCATGGGCCAAACAAATACAAGCCATCACAGCTGCTATTGAGAGAAACTTATCCGAGAACTGCTCCTGAGGTTTCTGTGGCAGCTTGCTGAAACACAGCCTCACCTTGGCTGGTTGGCAAGCCTGGCAGTTTCTTCAGGTTTGAAATACAGCTGCCTAGTGTCTGCTTGCTGAAAAGACTGGACTGTAGCTGCTGGATCATGTGTGGTGTCTGCCTGCCTAGAGGACTGGTCTACAGCTGCTGGATTGTATTTGGTGTTTGCTACAGAACTGAACTGCTGTCAAAGAAGATGGAGCTCACCCCCAAAGAACTATTGCTGAACAGGCCCACTTTCCTCATATCCTGATAACTTTTCTCCTCCACTACCTCTGCTGGGTGGTGGGCTAGAGAGGTTTAAAAGTAGATTGCAAGACATTTATGCCTACAACCAACTATGGAACGAGTGTCAAGGAACTACAGAAAGCAAACCGTGTCTAAAGGATGGACATTCTAGTGAAGGGGAACAAACCAAAACAAACTCACAATACAATATCAAGTAGTAAAATAAACAAATAATTGTGAATATATTCAATGGAGTAACCCAAGCCTGGAGGGACAGAAAGAACAGAAACTCTTCAGAAAGGGTAAGAGAAAGGATTTTCTAGCAGACAACATTTGCAGTGGGGAAAGAATTTCCAACAATAACAGCTGGGAAAAGTCCATAATCCACACATACCCACTGACTCTGATAACTCGGAATCTTCTGGCTATTGTGAAGTTCATTTATGAAACCTGTGGCCAGGTTTCTGCCACCTTATTCTGCCCTTATGCTTTATATCCTTGTGACCTGAGAGTCTGGGTAAGACACTGCTCACAGAATCTCAACCTATGAGGTGCCTGCTTCAGCAGGAGCTTGAACCGTTTTTTAAACACTATAAATTATAGGGACCAAGACTTTCGAGCTCTGTGGGCACACGATCATGCCCGTTTCTTTACTCATTTTCCCAGATGGAAATACGTAGAGCCAATGTGAAAAGGATCTTAGGTGAATCGGTGGAGTAGTTCTCTAGGGGCTGTTTGACTGTAGGATGTACCTACACTTTTCATACAATCAATCACACGCCCTCCTCTTCCAGTCACCCAAAGAGCTGGCTTCCTGTCATGGCTGGGAAGCTCACAGTCCACCAACACAAAGCCTGCTTGTTCTTGAGCATATGGTCGATACCACAGAGCAGGAATATCAGCAATATCTTTTTCAAAAGAGATCCGAAAGAAGTGTCTCTTTCTGCAGCACAGCCCTGGAGGCACCGTGAACAGTGTGGGCAGGAGCCTGCTCATTCATCTGAACAGCATGCTTCTGTTCTTATGGCCATTCATAATTCAGGTGAGGGCGGTTCTCACAGCCCTTCAGTTTCACATTAGCAGCTGAACATTGGCAATGAATGGAAATTAACGGTATTACCTAGATCCCTGAGTTTATACTGGGACATAATGTTTAGAGACACTGTGAGGTTCCAGGAAGAAAAAACTCCTCAGGGACTCATAAATTATATTTCAATGAGAAAGAAGAAGCGAACTTGCAGAGCAAAGAATCTATACTCTTCTCTAATTGCCACTCAAAACAAACATTGGAAGTTGATTATTTTCTCAATGACTTGTTTTCAGTTAGAGGTTTTTGGTTTTTTTTTTGTTTTGTTTTGTTTTTTGTTTTTCAGTGTCCTGTTTTAAAGTAAAGAATGGTCAGGTTTCTTCTTTTCTGCATAATGTACAATATTAAAAACAAAAAAGCAATTTCAAAAGTGGATTTTTTTGTTGTTGTTGTTTTGGTTTTTCGAGACATGGTTTCTCTGTGTATTCCTGGCTGTCCTGGAATTCACTCTGTAGACCAGGCTGGCCTCGAACTCAGAAATCTGCCTGCCTCTCCCTCCCAAGAGCTGGGATTAAAGGCGTGCGCCACCACCGCCTGGCAGTTTGTGTGTTTATAAATCATTTCTTACATATAATCAAATGTAATCCACATGGGTTCAAATAGACTACATCATTCATTCATGTTTATATCTGAATATGCATACATTTTATACCACTGGATTTCTAGAAAATTAGAACCCCATAAATTGAGGTTATACAGATAAGACTGAAAGAGATGAGCTTTCAGAGAACTTTATCAAACTTGTAATCATCAGTCCTAATGTACAGTTGTAAACGAAGGAACAGATTTGGTAGAAGACATTGTACGGGGTTAGTAAAGCATCTTAAACATAAAGGGAGCAAGACCCGTTGTAGTGATGTACACCTATAACCCCAAGACTGGGAGACTGAGGCAGGAAGATTGGGAGTTCAAGGCCATTGTTTGCTACATGGTGGACTCCAGCACAGCCTGGGCTGCATGAGATCCTTTCTCAGGAAACAAACAAACAAACACAAATCAAGCAAATAAGACAAAGGGATGCCTGCACAGAATTAATAAGGAGTAGATAAAACTATGAACTGGCTGGAAGAAAGGATATGAACAGCGTTTTAGAAAGCCTGAAGGACCAGATCCATTTTAGAGCTATTCTGAAACAGAGGCATGCTCGGCCTATCAGAAGTTCCTGCAGTGATGTTTGCTCTTTCCTGACCTTTCACTATAGTATTGCTTGAATGATATCCTCAATGAGAAAAATGTAATTGTTAACATGTTCTCATCTAACTACACAATAGCTGAGGTCCCCCCACTTAACTTCATTTTGACTATAATTCAAGTTTGTTGGGCCTCTTTGAAAGTACAGGTTATAGTGAGTAAATTTGTGAGCTTAATGTCCTACAGATTTTAATAGCAATATCCTTGGAGTTCTATGCTCACTCTAAAGCCCACAGTTTATAAATATGGACGACAAGACCTCACTGGGCTCTTCAGTTAGTAGAGCAAACAGAATACACAATAAACCATTACTGGAGGGTTTCTCTTCGGCCAACATCAGCATTGCAATGTCCCTGTGAGATCACTAGAATCAGAAATATAATTTTCAAATTAACCTAATTTAAAATTGTGTTCCTATTAAGGAGCTGGAGCTGTGGCTTGGTTGGTAGAGTACCTGCCTAGCAGTTATGAAGCCCTGGGTTTTGTCCCAGCCCTGCAGCAATTGGGTCAAGTAGTTGACATTTGTAATTCCAGCACTCTGGAGGCAGGGGTAGGAGGTTTAGAAGTTCAAGTTCATCTTCAGCTATATAGAGAGTTGGAGGCCAGCCTGGGCTACATGAAAACTGAAAAGAAGATCTTTACCGGTATTCTCTGCAGAATGCATGCACCAAGTTATTACTGTAGAAATGGCAGAGATGTCAGGAATAGGCAAAGTAGACATTGCTGTCACGTGAGCACTTGAGGATATAATTAGAAAATGAAGGTTTTATCTTGGGGGTGAATATGAGTGTACACCCCAACATAAGCCCATCCTTTGATGTGTTCCCCAACTGGAGAATGGCTTGTGTGGCCTGTATGTATAGACCTAATATCATAACTTCCTCAAGCTCATCTCACTGCAGTGTGAATGCATATTCTGGATCTGAAAATATATGAAACTCTACTCAATATTGCCTGGAATACATTTTAAAAATAAAACATAAATTGTTTTCTTTAACTCAGTGGTATGTGGGAAAACAATGGAATAATCTGTATTGCTTAATAAATATTTCTCAGAAATGACATAATAGGTGTATGTTTTGACCTTTCCAGGCAATGCTGATCCTGAAGGCCAAGGCTACTGCCAAGCAGGCTTTAGTCTAGACTTCTATAAGGTGAGTCTTACCATCTCAGCATCTGGAATGGGATGAGTTTTCATGTCATGGTTGCTACTGTTTTACCTTCTGTCTTTCATCCCAATCCCCAACTCCCAACCAATAATAACCAGAGAAGCTTTGGGATCATACATGTCTGGCAACTTCTCCTTGAGATTTGTTTTTGTTTTCCTGTCCGCTATTTCTATTTAAATTTATACACATGATAATAAGATGGAGAAACGGGAGATTAAGAAACCTCCTTCCCACCCAGGATTAACCATTCTTGAATACAAATTGTAAAAGCTCATTTGTAAAGATCACAAGAATCTATAACTATCTCTCACTTTATCACTCAGCTGTAATTGGCTGCTTTGATCCAATGTGCATACTGAAATGTACATAGCCCCTCAGAAAACAAAAAGCGTTTGATTTCACACATGAAGGGAAAGGATCCTATGCCTTTGAAATGAGTATGGGGAAATTTATAAACATGTGCTCCGGATACTAATGGCTGCATTTCACTATGATGGCTTGCTTTGATATTTTTCCTGGAAGTTACAGACTGAAGCCAGAGAATTGGGCTATTTGGATTTGCTAATCTAGAATTTTTGCTTTCTTTTTTGAAAGGGGGTAGGATTACAGTTTACAAAAAAAGATTTTACACTTCCTTATTTACTCATTGGAGAAAAGTGCTTTTTATAGTGTGGGGGATCTCAGAATACAGTTTTGGACATTCAGTTCTCTCCTACCTTGTGAGTTGCACAAATTCAGCTTGTCAAGCTTGATGGCACACACCTTTACCCACTGAGCCATTTTTTTTTTCTGGCAATAGATATGTTTTTAAAGGCGATATTATTATTGACTTGAAAATAATTGAATTTATTTTTTGTTGCCAAGATTTTCAAAAGACCATGCCTTAGTTAAGCTGCAAACTTGGTGCCTTGCTCAGTTCCAGCATTCCCCCTACCCTGAATTTATATGTTCTCAAGGGAGCCAGGTCAAAGTGTTTGAGTCAAATTAAAATTATTTAACAAAACACGCTAAGTAACTAGAAAAGAAAAAAATGAAAGAAAATGACCTTCAGGCCTCAGATATAAGGACCTCTTTAAGGAAGTGTAGTTTTACGAGAAACCAATTGTTGGAGCAATGCTTGTTAGCAGTGACTCAGAAGCCTTTAAAACAATTGACTTCTTGTCCACATGTTCCCTTAATGCTTCTGTTTTGCAGAATGGAGACCTTATAGTGGGAGGACCTGGAAGCTTTTACTGGCAAGGTATGTTCTGTATCAGAGGAAAAGCATGTTTGTTGTTACTAACACAGGCAAGCAGACACAGCATCAAATGTTGGCTTTTTCTAAGGCCACTAAACCCCAGCTCACATTTTCTTGACTGAAGAATTGTGATTTGCACTTTGCTGTCCAAATGGTGTTTTTAGAGTATTCTTCAGTCTACTACCCATTCCTCTACCAAGAACTTATTGAGGTTATGCCAGCCTTTGTACTAGATGCTGGAGACACTGTACTGAGAACACAGAGTTGTTGGGTCTCACAACAGAGGACTGTTGGGGCTGTGCTAACACTCACTGCCTTAGTTCCTTGAGTCAGGGTCTTTCATTGAACTAGATCTATCAGATCACCTGAAATCCTGTTCCAGTCTCCATGCACGGGGTGTACATGCATACATGGATATGTGGTACTTCCCTTAACACATACATATAAATATTTTTAAAAATTAAATCATTGGGAAAGATCCAGAAAGATGGATATATGACTGATTTGTTCATGAAATTACTATTAAATTTTATTGGCATATGTAATTAAAGATATTAAATAATATTTCCTTCTCTTAAAATTATTTCACAAACTGAAAAAAAATATGTCTCATGCCAGCGATAGATGTAAACTGGATATTATTTTTATGTGTATATTTTCTTCTAATCTTGTAATGAATTCCTTCATTTAAAGTAGAGAAATATCTTTTGAATTAATAGCTATTAATAAGTCATATAACTAAATATATCATGTAATTAAAATATCTATTTAATTAATCATGTAATTAATTCCTTCATTTAGAGTAGAAAAATATCTCAAGAGAATTAATAGTCATTTAAGTACAAGGAAACCTTACCTGAGATACAGAATTTAAAATCCTGTAGAAGTTTAATATCTTTATAGACTTAGATAATGTGAACTAACAACAGTCAGGTCATGGGAGAAAGAGCAAGGGAAGAAGGAACATTTAGCTAAAGGTCAGAGAAAACTGGCAAATTCTACAGATATTCTTCATAAATTCCTGTAAAACTCTCATTGTCTTAATATAAGAGCACTTATCGGTCCCCATCACATAGAAATATTTACAACACGATTTGACTGGGTTTTATTCCTTTCTTGACTTGGAATTCCCAAAGAATAAGGTAGCTTTAAATTTGATATTAAGAACCATGTTCTCGAAAGCATGTCTTCCTTTTTCTTGTCTCAAAAAGCACGAGTTGACATTTTTGCCTTAGATGTCCAAATCAATATTTGGATGCATGGACTTTTACATGTGATGATGTATTTTAGATATCTCTGTGTCTCAATACAATCATAGTTCAAGACTCCCGAGAGTGACATAGGGAGAAATGAGCCAAGTTCTTGTTAACATTGGTAGCCATGAATCAGCCTCTCTCTCTCTCTCTCTCTCTCTCTCTCTCTCTCTCTCTCTCTCTCTGTGTGTGTGTGAAATTTTGGATCGTATTAGACACAGCTGACTCCTACTATTATAATTTCATGGTTTCTCTATATAGTTTTTCAATAAATGTAAAAGGCTCAAAGATTTATTAGATCTTTCCTTCTGCTGGGCTGAGAACTTTATAATCTATCAAGAAGGCAAGTTCCACATATATTTGCAAAAAACCAAAACCCCTTATTGGAATGCAAAGGAAACTTTAGTTGTATAGCCACTAGCAAAACTATGTGACCTCTGAGAACACTATCAACCTTTTTAAGCATAAAAAATTTATATACTACTGTTTGATGTTTTATTTTTTTCTGACTAGAACATTATAGTTTTGTTTTGTTGTTGTCCTTTGTTTGTTTTGAAGACAGGGTCTCACGTAGACCTGCCTGAGATCAAACCTACTGTGTAGCCCAGGATGATCTTGAATTTCTGATCCTTCCGCCTCCACCTCTGAAGCGTGGGTCTCCTTGCTCTCTGCTCAGTTTTATGTTGAGCTGGGAGTTGAACCCAGAGCTTCATGCATGCTATGTAGGCAGTCTATGAAATGAAGTCCGTCCGTAATCTGAGTACAAATTTAAACATAAATTTCACTTGAAAATATCATTATTTCTTCCTATTTTTATTACTTGAAGGCAGAGAAGGAGATATACCTTAAAAGTACAGGAAAACGGATAAAATATTGCCGTTCATCTCTGGCCTTCTACTAGAATGGAAAGTTCTAGACATTTATAACTAACCTCTGTTTGTCAGTTTTGGGGACATTGAGACCAAGTCCTTGATAGCATTCAAGAGTGTATGACGTGGTTCCAGGTTTGCTGAGCAAAAGCCTGAACCTTGCATCTACTCAGTTGATGTATTAATGTGTTCCATCGCAGGTCAGGTGATCACAGTCAGTGTAGCAGACATCATTGCAAATTACTCATTCAAGGATATTCTACGAAAACTGGCCGCAGAAAAGCAGACAGACGTGGCTCCAGCTTCCTATGATGACAGCTACCTTGGTAAGAACCATTGCTCCAGTACTGCTAGTTTCTCAGAAGGCAAGCAAATTAAATGTACACATGATTTTATTTTATTTTATTTTATTTGTCCTGACTTCTCTGGTTTTATCTGACATATTTTGAAAGTGTTCCTTCTTATTATTTTGAGTAGACCCTTACATTGTCTTTCTCACCACAACTTGCTTTTTCATGCATAAAATACATGATTCTAGCTGCTGTTTGGTGGGCTCTTTGACATTCTCCTAAGGTGCATCACTGGTAGAAGACATTTATATCAGCAGGGATGCTGCTCCTGCTATGGGCAACATGACAGCAGACCTGTCTGTTTTCAACAATAAAGACGAATATTTCTCTATGTAAGACTGTTCTCAAATTTTATTGTATGCAAACCATACAATGTCATCTTAATAGTAATGTTACCCACGTTTGGGTGTCCAAGGGATATTTTGATTGCTTTATGCATTGAAAAATTAAATTATGGTTATGTTTTGTCAGTGTAGATGCAACTTTGCATTTGAGCTCAATGGCGTCCGTGGGCCACTATCCTGAAAGGAATTGAGAGTGGCTCATCATGACGATTGGTAACAAACTCCGAACACAAAGGATGCCTTATAGAAAAGATGCTTGACGACGACGAATTCGTAGCTTTTAAAAAGCAACAGCTGCCACCTTTACCTACGGGGGCCATGAATTCATGCTCTGAAGGCTGATCTGAAAAGCTGACCTTTGAGGGCCATGTGTCTATTGAAGATCAGTGTTGAGATCGTCAGCGTTGCAGATTATAGCTGGGAATTTGTCGGAAAGTGTTTAAATTGGTGTGATTATTTTTCCTCTCAGAGAATCTTTCTTTAATTTTTTAAAAATGTTAGTAGAGGTTTCCAAACAACATAGTGTCATGATAGCACTTTCACGTTTTCTAGAAACAATTCATTTCTTATCAAATGCAATTCATTTTTTTCTCTTTAATATAGGATATTCGGTTGCTGCTGGAGAATTCACTGGGGACTCTCAGCAAGGTCAGAGACATCACTGAATTTAAGTCGTTTTAAAAGCTCAGGGAGTGCTAAGTGACATATAAGTCTTATTGTAAATATGATTTTTCTACACAAAAATTTATGTAGATGACATGCATATATTTATGCGGTGACATTTTATAGAAAATATATACACATTGACACAGCATTTTATTTCAAAGAATTTCATTAGAATCAGTTTCACAGCCTGGTCTACAGAGTGAGTGCCAGGGCTACACAGAGAAACCCTGCCTCAAAAAACAAACAAACAAAACAAAACAAACAAAAACAAACAAACAAAAAGAATCAATTCCTATCCCTACAAAATCTAACTAAGCAATTAAAAGTGAGGAAAGTTGCCCAAGATTATGAATAAAAACTGTACAGATGATTAAATGACTTAGGCAACAGCCACACTTGCATAGTAGGTCAACACTTGCATAGTAGGTCAGAGTGAAAAATCAAGATTTTCTACTCTAATTATAGCATTGCATATCACAGGTGTCCTCCTCCAGCTGATGTCACCCCAACATGTCAACACTGTTCCCCTTTCTCCATTAGACACACCCAATCCCAAATAACAGAACAAACTACTCCCTCTTCTCATAGACAGTCTTCATTGTTTATCCTGTTTCCAACCCTCTAGCTCCATGTGTGTCTTCCCACAGTACTTAACAATGACATGTTCTCAACTCCTTATTTAGCATGTCCTTCTATAAATTCCCGTGTCATCTCATTTTCCTGATCTTCTAAGGTCTTTGCCACCCTTCCATTTGTTATAGACTTTTTGTGTACCTGCTACATGCCAGGATATGTTAAGTACTGTGAATGCAGAAGTAAACAAATTCTCCTTAATCTCAGAGATTACACTCTAGTAGGCCTGAGGAACACAGAATACCTGCTGTCTCAGTTGGGGGTTTATTGCTGTGAAGAGATACCATGACCACAGCAACTCTTATAAAGGAAAATATTAATTGAGGCTGGCTTACAGTTCAGAGATTTAGTTCATTATCGCCACGGGTAACATAACAGTGTACAGGCATATCAGTAACTTTCATTGGATTTCAGAAATATATAGAAAATGCATTCAGACTTTGTATGAGTTGAGGATTTGTAAAATAAAGGCACCATCAAAGGCATTTCAAACAGTTCATTAGACCACTGAGAATCTATGGCCATCCATGCTCATTATTGATAGGACAAGTTGAGAAGCTGCATGAAAGAGAATTTGAGCAAAAGCCTGATACACAAGAGTAAAGACCTGAGTTTTGGTCCTCAACACCCATGTAAAAATCTTAGTGCAGCAGCAAGGACCTGAGAGCAGAGATAGGACTCCTTGAGGCTTTGGTCTGCAAAGTCTAAGTTGAATAGTGAGCTCTAAGTTCAGTGAGACCATCTTCAAAAACTAAAGTGGAAAATGATAGACTATATCGGATATCAATCTTTGGCTTCCATATACATACTCATGGGCATGCACAAATCACACACACACACACACACACACACACACACATACATGAATAATAACATGGCAAAAAAGAATGAGGAGAAAAAATAATTTTGATTCTTAATATGGATCCTTGGTCTGTGCTGATTGGTCCACAGTTGGCCCCCATGATAATTGAACCTCCAAGGAGTACGTTTATGGTGGTATAAAAGATGTCCCCAGAGCCAAAATTAGCAAAGCCTTAGTGAAAGGATTAACTTTAAATCACATGCAGACCTGCAAAGACATGAGGATGTTCCCAAGGGCAGAGGTGTATGTTGTCTAGTATCAAATTGCAACAGCTTAAGTGTGACTTTTGCTTGTTTGTTTTCTATCACCTGTAAAGAAACATCAGGCAGAATGCAACTGGAAACCCTGATTTTCAGTTTGTAACACTCTGCATCACCATTTACAAGGCGCCATCTTTACCCTTTACATTATTCATTTACAAGATGCCCTCTTTACCCTCTGCATTATTTATTTACAAGGCACCATCATCTTTAACACTTTGCTGCTAAATAGCTTTAAATATACTGGAAGCTGAAGAGATGGCTCAGTTGGTAAGGTACAACTCATGGAAGCACAAGGGCCTGAGTTCTATCCTCAGGACCCATCTAAAATAGACACTGTGGTGGCTTGTTCTTGTAATTCCGAGGCAGAGGCAGGCAGATCTCTGTAGCTCACTGAACAGCCAAGAGAGCTGAGCTAATTTCATAACCATTAAATTCCAGTGAGAGACCTTGTCTCAAAATTCCAAGGTGGATGTCTTCTGAGGTAAAAACATCCAAGGTTCTACTCTGGCCTTTTTGATAACCTGCATACATGCGAACCCCCATGCACATGAACACACACATAGACACACACACACACACACACACACACACACACACACAATGTTGTTTCCCTCTAAATGAATCTTTTTATCCCTAGAATTGGTTGCTGGGATTCCAAGAGGAGCACAGAACTTTGGATATGTGAGTATCAAGATATAGTCCAGACATGTTCCATGTGCACTGAATCGTTTTCCCCATGTGATGGTAGACCATTTTAAATGTCCTTTACTAAATATTTCCTGTTACAGTAGTAGGCTGTTTTCCTACTCAATCTAAAAGAGAACAGACGAAACCATTAATGGCATGATTTTTGTGGGTCTGTATGAAACCAAAATGTGCCAAGTCTTAATTATCAAAAACATATACAAAATTCCTTCTAATGTATATTTTCTCCTGCACAAAGGCACATGCCACTGGTTTAGAGGATACCTAAAAGATGAGCTTATCTCCAGGTACCTAACTCATTTCTCTACAAAGTTACTTTAAAACAAGTTCTCATTCCAAAATATCAGGTTTGAGGTGGATACTATTGAGTCCCATCATAACTGGTCACTAGGGAGTTAGAAAAAAGACATTCAAAAAGAGACAACACAAAGGGCTTACAGGGTTACTGTACAAGCACAAGAACATAAATTTGGTTCTCAGACTTTGTGTGAAAAAAGTCAGACATGGGATTCCCAGTGTTAGGGAGGGAGAGACAGGCTGACCCCTGGAACTTGCCGCTTCGCCCACTCAGCTCAACTGGCAAACCTCCAGCCAAAGAGAGACCCTCTCTTAAAGAAGTAGGTAGAGGTCTCCTGAGGAATGACACTTGATGTTGAGCTCTGGCTTCCACATGCACATGGACATATGTTCAACTGCACCCACACACACATATCCATGTAGCCACATGAGTATTTAAGATGTGCCTGATGTTGACATTATCCTACCACTCAAGAGGCTGATAAATTCAGAAGAATCCAGAGTCTGAAGTCAACCTAGGCTACACAGGAAATTCCAGGTCAGCTTAAGATGTATGCATCCCTGTCTGAAAAAGTAAATTAAAATAAGATACAATCTAGACAATATATACAATTTTTAGGTTTGTATTTGGCTAAGGAGACCGTTTTCTATGTGGATAGTATTTAAAAAGCGTATTTTCCATTTATCAGCCTCCTAATAGCATAAGCACACAGATGCGTTTATAACAAAATCATGATCAGACAAAATCACTTGCCAACATGCCAACTGCTGCCCATATCTTTGCATTCAATTACTTCCCCTTCTACAGTCATCAGCATGTGCTTTGTTTGCAATGTTCAGTTGCCGTTTGCCACGCTCAGGCTTGGGGGCTAACCAACTATTATACTTCATAGGAATTTTAAATGATTTGAATTGCCATAGTTTAACATTGCTGATTCTGTTGAATGATATGCTGTCTTACTTCTGCAATTACAGGTCTCCATCATTAACTCCTCAGATATGACCTTCATTCATAATTTTACTGGTGAGCAGGTAAAGACTTTTTTGTTGTTGCTGTCTTGATGCAGAGTCTCAGTCAAACTCTCCTCGGACTCACTGTGTAGCCCAGGTTGGTCTTGAACTCATGGCAGTCTTCCTGCCTCGCCCTCCCTGATACTGAGATTACAGATTCACAACATTATACCCAGGCAAAGAGACAGATACTTAAATACAAAATAACTAATTCTCATATCATGTATTCATTCATTGGTTCAGGAAGTAATGAACACTGGGTACAATGGTGTATCTGACCAATCCCAGCCCTCAAGCTGCTGTGTATGGAAGAAGCAGAATAGGACAGTTGATTCTACTTCAGATGGTGACCAATGATTTGAAGAAAGTAAAACAGAATTATATAATATGGTGGAGGTAGTGCAAAGGTGGATAGCTGCCCAGCAAAAGGGCCTAACACAAAGCCAGTGGCAGAGAATGTGCAGGCTTTCACACACACAAACTAGCTGGACAAATTGGAGGCTCCTGAGGGCTGCCATGTCTATAAGCAAGCAAAAAAATAAGTCAGAATTGAGAGTAAATACTAGTAAATAGACTAGCACCTCCTGTGAGTGCTAGTCTAGAACTATCTGGTTTTAAAGGTTTTCTTTTTGCCACACTCATGTGTAAAATCAAGTGTACACCATGAAGCGGACAGTAGCAATCTACAGTAAGCTCATCCTCCCCCCCCCCATTGGTGGCACTGAGGATAAAATACAGGCCCTTGCACACATTAGCTATGTGTTCTACCCTGAGCTAACCCCTAGCCCTTATTTGTTTTGATAGCCTCTCACTATAGTATTGTGACCTGGTAAAATTTTTCACTTTTTTTTTCAAGCACTGAAGGTGACCCTGTCTTCCAGAAAAATAATGCTCAAAGAATCAATTAGCAAGATTTTTGAATGAACAGAAAGAGCCTTTCATATCCTGTGTAAAAATTTGAGTTTGAGCCCAGGTACCTGTTGCTGTGAAATTTTCAATAAGGAATTTCCTACCTCTCCTGGTACTTTGTTGGATGGTAGGGATAAATGAGGCTGGGGTGATAGTGAAGGAACTCTTCTGGAGTTATTCAAACCTCATAATGAGTCCATCCTTATCCATACATTGCTCTGGAATTGCAGAGAGGAGAGTATAGCTTTTCTTAGCTACTTTGTGGGTTCTTTCTTTTCCCACCCTTTACACCCCCCATATCACCCCCTGTCACTAGATATGTGAGAAAGAAGAGAGAAATCTGGATCTAATTTCTGTCTTCTTCTTTGATCATAACTCCTAATAAACTGCAACCATCCCCCCTGAATAACCAACAACCATTCAACCCAACTATAGGGCTCTAGCATGTATACACCCTCTGAAAAATTCAAGAATTCCAAATATCACACAATCACAGAAACTATCTGCAGCTGGCAAAACCATGCCTCTGCTAGAGCACGAGGCACATCATAGTCAGGTGCTATAAAGCAGCTCCATATCCCTCTGACTGGGGTTAAAATGAAAGCACGTTCTTACAACATATCTGTGTTTTCTAAAGAAACCAAAATTCCAAAATTGTCACTACAGAAAAGAGCTCAAGACAGACTGAAGTCTGCCTTCCAGGAAACATAGTTTCTAGTGGGCTATATTTTAATCGAATTAGTGGATGATTGGAGAATAAGTCAGCTAAAATATCAGATTGCAGACTAAAGAAACAGAGGTGGGTGGGTCTAGAGCCTTTGGGAAGGTGCTGGTGATGCAAACAAGAGCACCTGATTTGCAGGACCTGTTGGGGGAGGGGCGGGCACAATGGTAAATGCCTGTAACCCCAGGGTTTGGGAGCCAGAGAAAAGAAAATGTTGCAAAGAAATACTCCCAAATATATCCAGATTAGTAATGTCCAGATTCAGTAAGAGTCTCCATCTCAAAAAAATTTATGGTAAGGAAAAACTGAGCAAGATGCTGGTCATTGACCTCACACACATGTACACATACCTGCACCTGTACACATCTGTGAACATGTAGACAAACACGTACACACACAAAGAACACATTGGTAAGATGAAGTGATGACCCAAACTGAAACAGATTGTAAAACTATTTTGAAACAATTCTGAGGGAAAACTGTGGAAGATTATTGTACAGTAGTATTTACACTCACTGAAAAGACTTGGAAGTCTTATTAAATATGATCTCACTGTAATTTGATGAGTTGTGGATTTCCCTAAAATTAAAATCATATTGTGATTTAATAACATAGAAACCAAACTAGATAGTGTAATTCCTACTTTACTTTTCTGTCTCTGTGCTTATAAGTACCATCTGTTCTTGGAGGATGCCATGTGGAATCTCAGAGCTCAACAGTGTAGCATCTGAAAATGTCCTGGAAGTCCTCCACATGTGGATCTGGGTTGATTCTGTGGGGTTCAAAATGGCTGAACTAAGTTTGCTAAGGCACTAGATGTCATAGCAAGGCTACAAGTAGCAGAGAGCCTCTTAATAGTTTTGGCCACCAATTGAATGAACCTAATGTATCCAGAGGCTGTACTAGCAGATGTCAGGATTATTATGGAGGGAATTATTCATTAGGTCAGAGGTTAGACTAAATGACTTGAACACTTGGAACAAGGTCTAGGGTCTATGAATTTAAATGCAAAAATGTGCCACAGTGAGAGTCATTTCTCATGAATAATTAAGAGGCAACTATAAACTTGGTTTCCTAAACACAAAATCTATTATTGTATTGCAGATGGCATCTTATTTTGGATATACTGTTGTGGTATCAGATGTTAACAATGATGGGTAAGTTTATAGGAACTTCCTCCCTTGCTGTATGTTATGTCCATCCATAAAAGATGTTATATATTTCCTTCACAGACCACATCCTTTTGTACTTCCTGAACAAGATAGAGGCTCTCTTGTTTTAACTTTTGGTTCAGGACAAGAGGATGCATGTAATAAAGAATTCTGTCATCTTATTTTACATCTTGCTGAGAGCTTCCACATCTGCCACTTCTAAAAAGAGCACAATTTTTGTTTGGTTTTACTCTGATATTATTCAAGAAATAGCCATTTACCATTCAAACACCACAGCCAGTGAGGAGCTTGCTCATCTATTTCTCTTTGTGTCTAGAGGTTCTCCTTCTATGTGTTATAATTATAAATGTTTTACATATTTATGAACTTATTTCCTTACGTTGCTTTAGCCAACCTATCAGCAAACTCCATAAAGAACATGAAAAATGAAATTATTTCAAATCCTGGTGGTAAATTACAGTTGAGCTTGAACTAAACTCCACTACTGAATTGTGGTTGTATAGAAGTAATCGTATCCATCGTAAATGATTATACACACCCTTTTTATCAAAGGGCTTGAGTGGTAGTTTGGCAAAGTATTAAGAAAACGTTAGCCAAGTGTGATGGTGAATGCATGTCTGTAACCAGCCTTTCTGAGACTGAAATGGGGCGTTGTGAGCTCAAGTATACAGTAGAGTATATAGGACAGAGCAGAGTGTACAGAAAGGGAAGAAAGGGCCAAAGGAGAAGGAAGAAGAGGAGGAGAACGAGGAGGGGGAAGAGGAAGAGGAGAACGAGGGGGGGAAGAGGAGAAAGAGGAGGAGGAGGAGGAGGAAGAAGAGGAGGAGGGGGAGGAGGAGGAGAGAGGGAGAGGGGAAAGTCGTTAAGTTGAGATGTATTGGACAGCCATTTACCAAATGCCATTGAAGAATCTCTTATGGAAGGCATTATTTTCAGGCACCCACAGCACTGTATAAGGTGAGTGAGGCAGATGAGCCTCTGCTCTCGCTGAGATTACATGTTTCTGTACAAAGCAAGTATCTTAAGTATCATTATTATATTTTATGATCAGAGCCAATCATCTTTAATGGGTCATCAATAGGTTATTTCTCTCTCACACTTGCAAAACTGGAAGTATATTTATCATGAAGTGGCACACAAATGGAAAAAATTGAGCACTTTCTGTACAGCCTGGAAAATCGTTTTACTATTCTCCTTTTAGTGAATTTTATTTTTGTCCACTGTACATTGGTTGAGTGCTGCACTTCTATGAAACTTACGTTAGAGATGGGAGGTGGGAGTTATAGCCCCAAATTAATAAGTCAAATGAAGAGTATGTCAGATGGTGTTAAGTTCTATGGAGAAAAATAGCTGGAAAGAAAGAAGATGTATTCAGCAGAAAGTGAATAAGTAAACTATGGTAAATCCAAAGGATAAGACTTTATTCGGCACTGAAAGATGTGAGCTGTCAAAAAAGAGACATGGGTAAACTCTGAATGCCTATTAGTACATTACTAAGGAGGAGGAGGAGGCAGAGAGAGGAAGATGAGAAAGAAGGAAGTAGAGAGAGGGGAAGGAGAGGAAAGAAAGGAGGAAGAGAATCTGACCCTGGGAAATTCTGGAAAAGATATGTACTATATATTCCAATGGCTATTTGGGAAAACAGAAAACTATGCAAATGGGAAAAATATCAGTGTTTGTCCAAGATGCTAGGAGGGAGGGGTGAATGAGCAGGGCTCCGGGGATTTATTAGCCACCATAACCATTGTGAGATACAGTCCTGGCACATTTGCTAAATCCCATAAAGCAGCAAGAGTGAGATCCAGGTAAATGAGGCGCTTGGATAATTATTTCTGAATATTGGTTTACTGTTTAGTAAATGCTCTTCTGTGATAGCAGACATGGAGGTAGAGAAAACTACCTGTCGGAGGGCAGCACAGACCTCTGTGTGCTCTGTCCAAATTTACTTTGAATCTAAAACAGATCTATAAAATAAATTCTGCTGACTAATTTGTAAAGAAAGACAGAGGAGACGTACTGAGAGAAATTCTGTTTTTAAATGAGAAAGGTCTGTGTGAGAAAATAATAGCAAAATAGGGCCATAGCTGTGAGTAGAAGGGGCTTTCCCACCAAACAGGGGGAAAACAAATTCCCAGAGGTGGGGGTTTCTGGAATATTCTAGAAACAGCAAAGGGGTTTTTGAAGAGTGATGAGAAATTGGGCTGCAAAACTGTGTAAACCCCACTGCATTTAGTAGGCATGGCCATACAACATTGCAGGGAGGCTAAAAGGAATCTGCCTCCCAGGCAGGCATTACTCTATGTACTTCAGGAGATTCAAAAGGAGACCATTCTCTCCTGTGCTCTGTCTGGTTATTCCCCAGAGAAGGCAGGACAATGGCCTGGAAGCTGAAGAACTTGCACACTGGCTGTAATTTGAACGACTTGCTGAGTGCTGATTTTATCCTGCAAGCTGTTAATTTTAAATGAAATAATAGCATTCATCTCCAATTGTCATAGCTGCAAAGAGAAAGATAACATTAGGACCACTGGTGAAGATTCCCAACTTGATGGACTATAATTATTATGAAACCCTCTTCGAATTTCAGGAAGAAGCTAAGCTAAAGAAAAACATGAAGCCCAAACATGGCATGGCATCCAGATTCAGTGACCCCACTCTATAGTGAAATCAATTCCACGGAGAACGGTCAGATGTGCATAGCCGTATTTCTTTCTTGGGTAGGCATCTGATCACACATGCTTGAGTCCTAAGTGGCACTCCACTAGGCCCACCCTTTCTCCAATAGCCTTCCTTCAGACCACTCCCATTTATAATCCTTCGACTTCTCCCAGAGGTCACAGCTTGCTCCGGAAGACTCCCCTTCCTGAAAACATCCTCATTTATACGACAGCAATATTTACAGTACACATTTTTGCCATGTAAAAGAGAAATTGCTTCTTTGGTTTCTTGCTGATCCAAACAACTTGTTAACAACAAACTCAGGAACTGTTCAACCGAAGGATCTGTCCTTTGCTGTGGTTTTCAAAATCGTTGTGCACACTAGTTCTCTTTTAATTTGTTTCTTGAAATTAATTATTATTATTTTTTTTACTAAAGAATGAATTCATGAACCCATAAAGGGCCCACAGATTTTCAGTGTACTAATAATTTGTTGTTTTAAATTATTTGGGTATGGTGAGATTCTAAGACCTATAATAAATTAAGTGTATTCTGGAAGCAAATGGAATTGATCCATGATAGAGCTGGACAACTCGAGAAATCAAGATCATGGCAGTAGTTTATATAGTTTATTCAGAGAGCTAAGAAAATCACTTAAGTGATGGCTAATGTTTAGAAGGGCCACGTGCATCTAAGACACACACATACACACATTGTGTCTTTGTCTCTCTATATGTGTCTTTGTGTGTGTTTCTCTCTGTCTCTGTCTTTGTCTATCTCTGTCTCTCTCTCTATCTCTTTCATCACTCTGTCTCTCTGTCTCTCTCCTCTCTCTCTCTGTGTCTCTTTATCTCTCTTTATCACTCTGTCTCTCTCTGTCTCTCTCCTTATGTCTCTGTCTCTCTTTCTCTCTGGGCTGAACCAGACTTTTTCCACGCCAAAAGATTATTAAGTACCACGTGTGAGACAGTGAATGAAGATTGTTTGACAGGGTGCATGTTATCTGGTGCACAACAGAATCAAGGTCCTTACAAAAATCTAAACACCAGGGAAGAAAACACGGTGATGTTAAGCAAAATGACAAAATAAGGTGATGGTTGATGTTGACTTTACCATAAGCATTTATATGTGTATGCATTTATTTATATGTGTATGTGTTTATTTATTTTTTTTGAGGAAGATTTTTGCCATGCAGCCCCGGCTAGCTTTGAAATCATGATCTTCCTCTCTCAGGCTCCCTATTCTAAGCTTATAAACATTCATCACTGCATCTTAATATTTTTATTTAGAAAAAAATCTACTGGTATTATAAATGAATTCCAAACATTTAGACCATGCAATTCTGCACTCACTAGTTGGTATGAGATATTATCAAGTCTGTCATGGTTTTGAAACAATGGTATATACAGTCTGAGAATAAAATAGAATTAACTTTAGTTTTGGTTTCTTGATGCAGTTTATACTATGGACTTATTTATCTATGTAAACTTTTTAGGGGTTTTTGAAACAGCAAATGGAAATAGTAATTTTTGTTATATTTCTAGACAAGAGGCTCTGTTTCAATTTTTCATTATAGTCATTGAACCATGTAGTTGTTATTTACTCTATTTCAGAAACTGACAGAATTAAAATTGAAACCACACTCATTGTTCATAGCCTCACAGAGGACAGAAGGAAACACATTTCATCAGACATTAGCTATCAATGAAATTAAGAACACTTTAGAGAGAAGCTTTTTGAGAGAAGTAGCTTTTAGCAACTAAAATTTAAGCTAGATTCAGTCTAAATTTTTTTATTCACATGGGAGAATTTCTTATGAATAAATTAGGTAGAAAATCAAGAAAAATAAAACGTAACATGGTTTTAAGTTAGATTCAGTTCATTAATGTAGCTAGCTAAATTACCTTTGTTAGTGCCTGTCATAAACCAGTTAGGTTGCCTAGATATCAACTCTGTGGTCCACTGTTCTAAATCCCTTTAGTAAATAAAACCATTAGCCTGCAAATTTTACTCCTGGAGAAAATGATGTTGAGTTCCTATATTAAATTAGCTTATTAATTTCATTTGTCTCCAGGAATTATGTTCTGGTTCTTCACGTCTTTTGTTCTCATTGGTGGGTTCTTTCACGCTATCACAAATAGTAACTCTCCTGTTCCATAAGTCCTATGAAGGGTGAGGCATTGACTGTTATAGGTCACCAGTGTGAATTTAGACACAAATTGGAGAGAAAAATGAAGTCTATATGCTTCACAGAGATGTTTAGAACGTACTTAAACTTATGGCCTTCCAGATAAAATGAAGTTGATGCATGAATCCTACTCCAAGAAATGCCTTTCCAGAAAAAGTTAAATCTCACCCACATACATTCCCACCAAAGGAAATAGGTTTAGTGAAAACACTTCTTGAGCATGCTTTCTTCATAATTGCTTTATAAATAAAACCATTTGAACATATATATATATATATTATATATATACACACACATATATATATATATTCTTTAGCCTATCATACATCATTACTGTTCAGTCAACAAAAGTTATCTATGCTAATCAATACTTTAAAAATTTAAATTTGAATTGGTTCCTCACACAGAAAAGGGATTTATCCAGCTATGGTGGCATACTCTCATAATTACAACATTCTGAGTCTGGGGCAGGAGGATCCTGAGTTCAAGGCCAGTGCTGGCTATCTGGCAAGATCCTATCTTTAAAAGCATATATAGTTTACTACATATAGCCTTTAGTATCAGTTGGGGATGTATCTCAGGTGACAAAGTGCTGGGCTAGCATGCAGGAAGCTCTGGGCTGGAGTGCCACGTAAAACCAGGTTTGATGGCATATCCCTATAATCCTAGCACTTGGCAAGTGAAAGCAGAAAAATTAAACGTTTAAGGTCATCTTTGGCTATATAGCAAATTCAAAGCCACTAATGACTCTCAGAAAGAAAACAATTGCATCCTACCTCAGTGTATACACGCGCGCGTGCGCGCGCACACACACACACACCACACAAATTGTTTTCCTCCTTGATATGTATAATATATTTACTTGGCTTTCTATTGTATATTCTATTTTATTTAATTGAATTCATAATACTCTAATGGGTTGCAAATCAACACCAGCCTAAACAATCATATGATTGTTGTGATTAAATGGACTGTGAGTGTACAAAAATATTTAGAGCAAACAAAAACTAGTCTATGAAACACATTGTCTCAACTGAATCTGAGCTGGTTTTGTCCCTTAATTCTATGAGGGTGTAAGTGTAAAGTAAGAATATTTATAAGTATTTAAGAGACATATAATTTAAACAGCTAGGGAATTATATTTCTAAGAAGATAAATCAATGCTGCCATTACATTGGAATTCAAACATTCCATGAATGATCTAGTCCCTTGCAACCATAGGGCAAATAATTTCCCACTACTGGATCCCTTTTTGCTTTCAAGGAGAAGAGTATTGAGCCAATTGTGCCAACCCTTGTTCTAATCACTCCCTCCTGGGCCAATCAGATGCCTTCCTTTCTTCTTTGTGGACTGAGAAATTGTTCCTGTTAGCCTCCGCCATGGAGAGCTGGTGACTTCGTGTGACTTACTTCGAGGCTGCTAGGCAGCCTCACTCACAGATAGATGAATAACAAATGCATCTCTGCGTTTGTCAGGACAGTAACAGAAATAGAGTCAGCCAGGGCACTCTGGTACAAGACCAGGAGCTGGAAATATGGATCCCTGCTCTCCTCTCCCTATGGAGCACAAGAGGGAAATGATGGGATTTAAAAAAAATTTTTTGACATGTATTTAGGAGCATTTTAAGTTGAATGTGAGCCTGTAATCCCAGCACTTGGAAGGCTAAGCCAGAAGATTCTAAGTGTCAGGCCAACTTGGGCTATGTAGTTAGACCCCGCCTAAAAGAAGAAAGAATGGGAAAGAGAGAGAGAGAGAGAGAGAGAGAGAGAGAGAGAGAGAGAGAGAGAGAGAAGAGGTGAAAAGATGGTAGGAAATTGGGAGGGAGAGAGAAAAATTTGCATTTAGAAATCCTTCTTAGGTTTTGGAATCTAAAACAAAAGTTAAAACCAATCGTAAACTCCTCCGTCCCTCAGCCCCTGCTACCTCCCCACACTGCAAGCAGCTGCAAGCACCTCCTGGTGGTTTTCAGATGTTGTGTCTACTACTGTGGGTAGCCTGTTCTAAGAGTATTTCTAGACTCCAACCATTCCACAGTTACTTTCTACTTGTTTGTGGCTCTTGCAGAGTGAGAAAGAAGGAAACTCGAACTTGGCTCTTTGGACACATTTTTTTTTTCTATTTAAATCGGTATAATGTTAAAATATTGGGTATTCTCCTCGCCAGCCAGCCTAAGCTCTCTTTAACACTTCTACTGCTTGTTAAATGCTACTTACTGTACAGGGAGTGTCAGGGCAGGCAAGAGGGAGTGGGGAGAGATGTTTCCAATGGTATTCAGTGAAGCAGTCAATTACTGTCCGCATGTAAGAAATACAGCTCTTTGCCATGCTATACCTGCTTCTGGCAGTGATAGGTCTACATCACTGCTATTCCAAAATTTCCGTCTCTCTCATTTCATCTGGATTCAACTTACCTCTTCAAGGACCTTTCTTTGTCACTAGTTTTAATCTATTTCCTGTTTAGGTTTATAGGAGATGGATCAGGAAGTGCAACATTGTCATGCTCTTCCTCACTCCTCCTCCTCCTGTCCTAAACATCTTGCATCAGTGTGGCACAGGTTTTACAAAGGAGAAAGCTGTTGACATCAAGAGTCCATTAGATCTTATAAGGTTCTGTAGTTCTTGCCATGTGATGACTACATGTATCCGTCGGCACAGTGTCACCTGAAGACTACATTACAGTGCCTAACAAATTCCGGATATTTTCCTCCTTACCCCTTTCCCCTTCCCTATCCCTGAAATCACCGTTCTTCCTGGTTCCCATGGGTTTGCCTTTTCCTGCACATCCCATAGTTGGAATTATGCAGTATTTGCCTTTTCAGGTTGGCTTCTTTCAGTCAGCCATAGTATCTTCCCATGCTTCTGTGCTAATTTCTGTTCACTGCTGAAGAATAAATAGTCCACTAGAGGACACAACATGGTTTTTGATGGCATCTTGGTGGTCTCCAAGTTTTAGCAGTTATACTGCAAATGTCTTCATGCAGCTTTTCACGTGGGCTTAAGTTCCAAGCTCACTTAGTACACTAAAGGGTGTACTCGTGTGAGTTCATATGTGATGAGCGTAATGTGCAGCTTTGTAAGGACCTGCTAGGCTGCTTCAGAGTGTCTGTGTTGATGGACATATTGCCTCATTCACACTAACATAATCACTTTTGGAGTTTAGCTGTTCTACGTGATTTAAAGTAGGACCTCATTATTTAAATTTTCAGCTCCTAACGATGTGTGATGTTGGATGTCTTCCAATATGTTTGCATCTTCTTTGAGAAGGTATATAATTCAGATCGTTTGCCCAATTTTAATGTTTTGGCTTAGAGTTCCTACTATATATTATATAAATATAACACAATTATAAAATAACCTATAGTATTCTAAATATTACATATAGTAACACTACAATATATGACATTAATATACATGATTACTGTTCAATTTTTGAATTCTAAGAATTACCAATACATTTTATCTTTCCAATTAAATGTGCTAGAATGCTCAGATCATGGAGCTCACTGGGCCATTCAATACTCTCTGACTCTACTCTTGGGTACCTGCCTTGGCTCACAACACAGTCAGCTTACTTCTAGACCCACATGTGATCAATGCCATTCCTGCATTCCTTCCAAGCTCTTGTCTTCCTCTGTCTATCATCTCAGCACTAATTTAGAACTAATTTTATTTTATTTTTTCAAGCTGCCTCATTTGCAGTTACATGAGTGATAAGTTGAAAGTATATCATTTCCAAGTTTTGACTTGATTCATGGTATTCATTAGATTACTATCACCAGTCTTAAACCTAGCAGGTATATACAATATATTTTTCTTTTTATTATATCTTCATTATTTAAAACATTTTTAAATTTAAATATATTTTGATTATTTCTCTCCTCTCCACCAAGTCCTTCCAGATCCTCTGCCCTTCCATACCTACCCAATTTTAAGTTCTTTCTTAGAAAAAGCAAAACTGAATGCAACAAAACCCTCCAAAACAAAACCAAAATAAAACCACACCCCCAAAAATCCCACCAAACTTTAATCAAATAAAAGCATACACACACACACACACACACACACACACACACACACACACAGAGCCATGGAGATTGTTATATGTTACTCAACCTTCTGAGGCCTGTGTTTTAGTGCTTATACCCAAGGTCACTCTATTGGAAAAACTGATTTCTCCTCTTCCAGCAAGTATAAACAATTCTATTTACCCTAGTAGCTCACTTTTCATTTATTCAGTCATTCATTCAAAAAAATATAACAAAAAATGATAAGATGCAACAAAAACTATCACATCATAGTTGGACAAGACACACAATCAGAAGGAAAAGAACCCCAAGTAGACTGCTATGCAGGCAAGCTCTGAATTCAGGGAGAGGGAGGTCAGAGCAATGGAGTCAGTATACTGCATTATTCATACTACTTAGAGCTTCGGGAAACATTTGGCTCTACAGCTGAGCATGGTAACACACACCTGTAACTCTAACATTTGGGAGGCTGAGATTAACAGATCATGCGTTCAAGACCAGGTTGGGCTATTTAGGAGATCCTGTTCAAAAAGAAAAGATATAGAGAAAGCAGGAGAGAGAATGAGGTGGGGTGAGGAAAAGAGAGGGAAGAGAGGGAAATGGATGGGAGAAAAGGGGAGGGAACAGTAAAGAGACGGGAGGGGAGAGAAAGAATAAAGTGTCTCGCTCTCAATAGCTTTCTACTCCAGACTTACTTTTTAAAAATTATATTATAAATATGTCATATATTAATATATTTTATATAATAATAACATATCAAAGCATTGATTCTATTATACAATTACTATGTAGTATTAATATTCTTGCTGTATCAATAGTCTAGTGTTAGTAGTAACGTCATAGTGATGTATGTGAATGAAGGCATTCAGGGAATTAGATAACTTGGCACACCTCAGCATTAATGTGCATAGAGTAAAAGTCAAAGGTGACCTTTTTCACACTATTTCATCTGCCAAGCTTATCTTCAGACATACTTGAGCACTGGTTGTTAGTAGAGGTCAAAGTATCTATTTTTGTTAGTAGGAATTTTCTTAAAGAATTTGAAAATAGAAACCAAATACTTTAGAAGTCTCCTGACAAAACAGAAAATTCCTCATCCTGTCCACTCTGTGATGGCTACTTCTGTGACAAAGACACTTACAATGACTTTTGTGTTTTATCCTTACAGTAGTAATAGCTTATCTCAAAATCTAAATCTTGAAAATATGTTATTTGATTCTTCTAAATATGTTATGATGTACACAGAATGGCTGCATATTTCATCAGGAATAAAAATTTGTCTTTCAGCCAGCATCAATTACTTCTCTGCCCTCTTTTATTTTTAACCAGAGGACAGACAGGACAAAACTTATTTGAAATCTTATTATTGCAAGAAGTCAGGGTCAGCTCAATAAATTACACACAGACCTCAAAGAAACATACGTCCTCAAAGAAACAAAACACACTCAGGTTTGATGTGTTTTCCACGTGTGACTCCAGTTTCTGGAAATGCATTAAAAATCCAAAAAGGACAAAATGTCTCTGATTTCTTAGACATTTCTCACATAGTTGGAAAGTTCAATGTGATAATTTAACAACTTTTATTTTTTCAGCATTCTGCTTTGTAGACATAACAATGTTATGAAAGAGATCTGACGATTGTAAAATGACCCTCAGAAAAGGAAACACAGCAACAGAAACATCCTCATCTAGTTGATTATAGATACTCCAGAGAACCTTGTCTGCTGGTTGTTGACTGTTCCCTCTCTCTGTTCCCTGCAGCATGGATGACATATTGGTTGGGGCACCTCTCTTTATGGATCGAGAATTTGAAAGTAGCCCTAGAGAAGTGGGGCAGGTCTACCTGTACCTACAAGCAAGTGCCCTCCTCTTCCAAGACCCACAGGTCCTCACTGGCACAGAGACTTTTGGGAGATTCGGTAGCTCTGTGGCCCACTTGGGGGACCTGAACCAAGATGGATACAATGGTAATTTAGAGCAATGGGTGGGGCTGGCTTGCACTTCAGTGTCATGCTACTGTTGTAAGAAGGAAGCTATGACCATTTAAAAGATTCTTAATGTTGGGGGGACCAGTTATTATTGTCAACTTAATAAGTTCTGAAAATTTTCAAGGCAAATTTAAGTTTTTATATTTTGATTAATTAAGATATTGTATGGAGAGTTTTCTCTCATGTGATTTCTCATTGGTGACTTGAGAACTGTAGAAATTTTTATATGAATAAAGTGGAAATAAATGCATGTTGGTGTATTAGCAAGCATGTAGTTTTACATGTTTATACTGGCCCATTCTTGGTCAGTAAATTTCATTTTAAAGGTTCTTTTCATGTTTGCAATATAATCCTTATTTGGGGCATGTGGTTCTTTAAGTAAGAAATCTATAAATTCTTCCTATTCACTGAGTCAGAGAATACTGCATGCTCACATAAAAGTTTGCATATATTTTCAGGACATGTGATTGAAGAACCAAAGTGCAATATGTTTGTCATTCAAAGAGGAAGCTATAAGAGGAATTTTCTGGATTTAACTAGAATAAAGAGGATTACCATCAGATGGGTATTCACATGATTCACATGCACTAATACCAAGTGCTTCAGATTCAAAATCCCTTTGAAAACACATCTTAGCAACTAGTCAATGTTAGAGTCCTATAAACCATACATGCTTGGGTCAAGAATACAGGTCAGCAGTAGACCATCTGCCTAGCATGAGGGAGGTTCTTGACTCAAGCCTTAGAATGGAAGAAGAAAACCATGCTCGTGTTAGAGGTTATGTTCTGGGAGAATGAAAAAGACAAGATACAGTCCCCATAAAATAACTTGACTTGTTGCTTTCTAAAATGATTATCCCAGGGAATTCATGTTGCTGAGTTATGCAAGTGACTGTTCTCATCCTATTTTCTACTTGTCTTTCCCCTTGAACCAGTTCTGACATTTTTTAAAGCTAAGAGAAGAATCTCTTAGACTCTGGGCTTTGGTGTTCAGGAGTGCAAAACAAGCAAAAACAATGCCAAGCTAGCTGGGCTTAAACTTGGGGACAGCTGGAAAGTCAAGGACTTAGAGGCAGTGCAGAAAGTGTTCTTGCTACCAAACACATGACAGTGTTTCTATTTTCTACTGAGTTCATTGTCTTCAGAGTTGCTAGATTATTTATCTTGGGCAGGCCAGTAGAAGTGAATTTCCTCACTATAATATAATTCTCAAAAGACAATTGATTCCTGATTCATTCAGTGTTGTTCACAGAGTGGACATTTCACCAACAAAAGAGATTCCCCCCCTCATTTAGTAAGCTAGTATGTTGCCATGTAGTCATTTTTCAAACTATACAAGTTTCTATTTAGTATTCAGGACAATTCTGATAATCCATATGGCAGAAGATAAATTATATTTCAGCAAAAGTTGGCTCTCTCTGGGTTACCTAGTGCTCTTAATTATAAAATAAGCTTCTTCTAGTTGATTAGATCATGGGATAATTAAATAAAGCAATCCATGGGAATGGAGCTTTTGATTTTATTTCTTGAAAGAAGGGATTACTACAACAGTACCTTACCAAGTCCACCAGCCTCCTAACATATGGTAGGGCCTAGCTATGCCTCTCGTCATTGAGGTCGCATGTAGATAGTCCTCTGCCTTCCCTGGCTCTCAAATTGGCTATGTTCCTCTTACTTCTGGATCTTTACAAGTTAAGCTACTTCTCCTGAAGGGGGAGAAGAGCTCTTCCTTTAAACTGTCACATGCTTGGTTCCTTTGTGACCTCATATTCAGTTTCAAGTGACACCTTGTCTGACCACCTACTCTAAAACGATGCTCCAATGTGCCAATATTTTTTTTAATTTCTACACTATTTATTGCTTTCGATATTTCCTTAATTGTGTTTCTGTTCAAAGTCCCCCCAACTACAAACTTTCCAAACACCAGGGCCTATAAGTGTCTCACCGACTTTGCCAGTGAGCACCTAGTACACTCAGCACACACTCATGGTACCAATATAAGGCATGCCATTCTTCTATGTTGCTACAATTACTCCAGAAACCTCTGGAAAATATAGCAAGCCATTTGGGACTTGTGGCACTACTTTTGGATTGTACTTATTTTTTTCTAAAATTTCTTTCTTTCTTTCTTCCTTCCTTCCTTTCTTTCTTTCTCTCTCTCTTTTCAAAACTGATTTTGTGTCTCTGTAGATATTGCCATCGGTGTGCCCTTTGCAGGCAAGGATCAACGAGGTAAAGTCCTTATTTTCAATGGAAGCCCAAAAGGCTTACACAGCAAGCCTTCTCAAGTTCTGCAAGGAATATGGGAGTCACAGACCATCCCTTCTGGATTTGGCTTTTCTCTAAGAGGAGACGCAGACATAGACAAGAATGATTACCCAGGTAAGGTTCTTTGTCTTTTCCCACATGAGTACTTGCTTCCTGGCAAGAGTCCCTTCTCTGAAAAACACATTATGCAAAAGCATTTCTCTCATAAAAGATGAAGATCAAGTTTAACATGGCACAGGCTTTATTGGTAGGAGTCCAGAGTGACTTTCACAAGCATTTAAGACAAAACAAACAGTTCCTTTATAGTCAAGAGACACCGTTAAGAAAGGCAAGATGGCTTTCAAAGCTGCCTTGGACAGAAAGCTTGTCAACTGTGCAATCTGAGTTTTCATTGAAAACCCAAAATCATCTGGTCTCCACCGACATTCTGCTGGCTTCAGAAACCTGTCTAAAGCAATTCAGTTTAACCTGTTATTCCCTTTTAAATTCAGTGTTACTATTAATCAGAGCATAACCTCAACAATTTTTGTTGTAAGTTGCATGTTTTCAGAGCGTATTTTCCAACCATGTCCCTGGCCTTTCCAAAGACGGTATGACTATTTCAAAGTAGAAAAAGAAAGAAATGGCTATGATAGGAAACATGAGCTCTTCTTGGTTACCTTTTTCATAGTGAGGTTGTGTGGTGACTTACACAGTACAAACAGATAATTCACATTTTGCAGATGCCACGTAAAAATATGGGTTTATCCTAAAGGGTTATCTTGGTAATCAGGACATTTAGCAAAGAGCATTGGACTTCTTGGTTTCATAGTTCACTGGTCACTTTTATGCTCATTTTTAAAAGATGGTTTTAATAAATCTTAGAAACCATTAATACCTGATGGGCAGCTATACTTATTAAAACCTGTCTCTACTTGCCATTCTTTCCCCTAATTGGGAATTTTCCATCTATAGATAGGTCTCTGGTTTGGGGAAGTGGTTCAGTAGGCTGATGCACAAGACTACATCCTTAATTCCCATTGTTTGGCTTTTGTTTTCTCCTCTGTAATTAGGTAAAAGATAAGACAACGTATAATTATAAATTTTCCAGAAACTTTCCACAGCAGGATTATGTTATGTGTTAATGCTACCTGTGGCAATACCAAAAGGCCTTAGTTAAATATGTTCTCTTAGTATACATGATGATTAGTATACAATACTAATCAATAATGGTCAATAGTTTGATGGAGGGAAGAGTCTACTACAGAGTGTATTCTAATTTTGGTTAATTAAAAATTCTAGATCCTTCATGTTGTTACTATTTCATGTCAAGCTGACTAATAAAATCCAACTCATGTGTTTTCATGATTTTAGTTTATTTAGAAAGTTATGGCTATTCATTATGTCTGTCAGAAACATCCTTTCCCACTGGAAGTAACAGGGAACTTCACTGGCAGAATGGCTGTGCTTTCTACAGGGCAAAGAAGTAGAGGATGTGTCAGTCAAACAACCAGTGCACCACTTCCTGTGGAGGCTGAACCAGGGCCAAATGAGGGTAACACAAGAAATGACTTTGCTATCAGATTGTGTTCCTTCCAGATGAGCAGGGCATAGGAGAAGTGGAATAAGCTGAGGGTCTTCCTTGTGTCTCTTCAAAAGTTCTAAAGTGCAGCATGGCAGGTCTTCATGTTGTACCCGGGATGAGTTGTACAGTAATAAGATTTAGACTCAGGTTTTGAAACTTACCAGGTATGCCAGGTACTTAATGGGCCACTCATTGAAGATGAGGGGATGGCATCCCTTGGATACTTTGATTTGTCAATGCTGGAAGATGTAAGGAATTTGAGTTTTGAACACAACACTCTAATTTACAAGCCATGCTTCAGAGTCTTTGTTGGCAGGGACATTTTATCCAAGTTCCTCATCTCCTTTCTCCTGACAAAGATGTCATGCTAAGCTGCAGCTCTGTTCTTTCCAGCTCATTCTTGTGTTGTTGCTACCAATGTAAGGTATGATGTACCACAGGCTACAGTCTCATCTAGAAGAACTGAGTTAGGAAGGCTCTCTCATTGGAAAATATTTCTGTTTTTAGGCACTGGTCAAAAATTATTAGAAATTACCTGTGTAGTAAGATGTTTTACCAAGTTTCATTTTGTTTAAAATACATTCTTACAGTATAAAGTTAAAGTATATTTTAAAATTTTTAAATATTTATGAGAGGTTAAAAGGTTGTCTCATGACCTCTACATGTGCATCTCTCTCTCTCTCTCTCTCTCTCTCTCTCTCTCTCTCTCTCTCTCTCTCTCACACACACACACACACACACACACACACACACACACAAGCATGCACATGCGTGCAAACATACACACAAATACATAAATAAATAAACTTTAAAATGAAAGCTATCTCAAGACAACACAAAGGCAGGAGCTCACCAGGCCCTGTCAGCTGCTCTCCCTTTGCTCTCCACTGCTTTCTAGTCTTTCTGTGATGCTTCCCTCCTCAGTCCTGTCCTTGTTTCTCCTCCCCTCTTTTCCATTCTATCCTCTCCCCCACTTTCTTCCTCTTTTCCCCCATTTCTTTTGTCTCCCTTCCCCCATGGCTTCTCTCTCTCCTCTTGTTCTCCTAACTTCCCTTTTCTCTCTTCCCCTTTCTTCCCCTCCCCCTCCCCTGCATTTTCTCTTCCCCTCTCCTCTCCCCTCCCTTCTGTATCTCATGCTGTTCTCTTCCTCCTCCTACTCTATCTTCCCTCCCATCTTTTCCTGTTTCTTCTCATCACCTTCTCTCTCCTACCCTCCTCTCCCACCCTTTACTCTTTCCCTTCTTCCTTATTGTTTTCTCTCCAGACCAGATTTCTTTGTGCACAGGATGAGCTGCTTCTGCTCTCAACTCTAGAAACATGTTTTACTTGAATGCACTTGAGGTCTGCAACTCATCTTACTCTAAAGTCCTCTGGGAAGAACTCGGATAGACTCTGAAACAAAGGGTGACATCGTCCAAAACAGACAAGAGTTGACTTGTAGACTATGCAGGCATCCCGGAAGCCTCCAGTATGGCAACTGTATCAAGTCAATAAAACAAAAGTGACTGCAGAGAATGATAATGGCAATAAGAAACGAGAAACATGATCTAAGGGAAAATATTACTCGAGATGAAATACTGTTTTGAAATGTCTAAGCCTTTTTATGTTGGTTGTTTTATTTTAGAGGCTTAGAAGAAAGATAAGTAAGATGCTTCATTCTGTCAAATAGTAATGTTCTGCTCAGTTATGGACTACACACTGCGTTGTGGCCAGACAAGTCACTGCCTTCCCAATGTTAAAATTATAGGCAAAGCTTAGAGCAAAGGACAAAGATGATGTAACAGGGGAGGTAAAGCTCGTTGTCATGGGGTGGATGTTCCTCACTGTCTATAAAGGACCTCTAAGTTGACCTCATATGATGGCTGTGTATCAGACAACCATGCAGGGGAGGCAGGGAGGGAAACTATGTCCAGAACATATGACCTCCTGGAACAGCTCAGAGGCATCCAGAGTCAGTGACAAACCACAGGGCAAGAGGCAGAGAGAAAAGCTGGAGGCGCACTGGGAAGCCATTTTGCATATCACAGTGATGGAAACTGGACAAACTGTGTTTCACACTAGCTTCAGCATGGGAACTGGATAGATGGGGAACTGGATGCTCTAGTTCAGTGGAAGATGAGGGTGATCTTGATCCGTTGTGATGGGATGGTCATGAGGATGTAGAGAGATGAAGAGCATCATTGTAGGTGAGTAACTGGTGTATGCACAGGGTAATGAGAGGGTGGATTTTTAAATGGCTTTCAGTTTGCAGACTTTGGTGTCTAGCTACATGGTGGGGCCATTCCAACTTCATTCAAACAGTAAACAGTGAGGACTTCCAGGCCTGTGGCAGAGGTGGTGATTTGTAAACATTGTAACATTGTAAACTTGGCCTTCCAGTGACAATGTGGAGTAGGGGTGGGGTGCAGTGTGTTTGGAGTATGGGGCTTATCCAGGATGCAGACCCAGTGGACATGGGCACTGTGTGAGAGGCTGTGTAAGGTGCCAGTCTGAGGGACACTGCAGACACAGTAAGATTCCACAACCTGTGAATTACCATCTGGAGCCCTTGCTGAAGACTGTGAGAACTTTCTTAGCTGAGCATCTGTTGTTTAGGTCCACCAAGTACAATGTTCAAGAAATGACAGACAGCCTTTATTTTGACTTTCTCTCTCTCTCTCTCTCTCTCTCTCTCTCTCTCTCTCTCTCTCTCTCTCTCTGTGTGTGTGTGTGTGTGTGTGTGTGTCTGCATCTCTCTTTGTCTGTCTCTCTATCTCTGTCTTTCTCTCACTTGTATTGTGGTGATGGTATTGGTGGATGTGGTGGTGGTGGTGGTGGTGGTGTGTGTGTGTGTGTGTGTGTGTGTGTGTGTTCATTTGGAAGCCAGAATAAGATACCACGAACTTTCTTTATCAGTCTCTGCCTTATTGCCTTGAGATAGTATCTCTCAGTGAACCAGAAGCCTCCTGATTCTCCTAGGGTGGAGCTCTCAGGATCCACCTCACCCCACCCCACAATGCGAAGGTTATAGATGCATACACAGACATGCCCAGGGTTTTTTCCTTCTGTTTCACATGGGCGTTGAGAATTTGAACTTACAGCTTCATGCTGGCAAAGCAAGCATTTCTACCCACTGAGCCATCTCCCCTGCCCTCTTGACTTTCTTTAGGAAAACCATCAAATGTAAAAGTTTGCAAATTCACAAAATACTTATATCTTGAAAATGCAGATTTTTAACATGCACACAAATAAAATGAAATACACTCGCAAAAATTTAAATGTTGTTGAATAATATACTTGTGTACTTAAAAAGTATATTTTTATGAGAGAAATGGCATTAGTCTTTAGACATTTTATAATCATTTGGTCTTAATTATGTGTATTGCCAGAAGAAAACACCAGGGCTCTGTAGTTTCATAAACAGGCACCTCCAATCCCCTGATTGCTTCCAGAACATGAGCTGGTTCCAAAATCAAAACTGACAGAAATGATACACATGCAGGTTTTACCCCTTTAAGGAGGAAGTGAGAGCAGATTCATCTAGCAGGGAATTCCTCAACCCAGGAAGGTCAAAGACACACTTAAGTGTGTTCACACACAGACACTTTCTTCATGGTTCCACACTAAGCCAGTCAGAAACAAGACCTCAAGCCTTTACTTTCTCAACCTAGTTACCTACGTAACTTATGAAGAAGAAAAAAAGACAGATTTAAAATTCTAGATTTGGACATAGAAGTTGTTACCAATTGGAAAACAAATAAAACTGGTGCTTACCAACAGAGGTGGCAACTGAAGTTACTGACCAAGTTACAGTGGGTTTCATTTTCTAGTTATTAAAATGAACTTGAAATACCAATAGGTTTAGTGCTATAACACTGTTGGCTTCAATTATCCTTACTGCCTGCAACATAGCCTTTCTTGGCATCCTATTATTAAACCCCCTGCGACAGTGGCAGGAAACACGTGTTGTGTCAATTCATAAATAGCAGCAAGAATCCTAATTATCTTAATACAGCCTGGCTGCTGTCGACAGAGAGAAAAGGTAGGGCCACTTGTCCCAGTATGCTCTCGTTCATCAAGTTCAACATGTCATGTATTTGAGCAGGGACACTCTGTCTCCCTATCTTTGGAAGGAGAGATGTCAACATTGAGCAAACTCGGGATCAATTGCATTATTAATGGTTTGCAATTAGAAGCATGCGTGTGCACACATGCATGTGTTGTGGGCAGGGGTATGTGTAGGTGTACATGTGTGTGCAGGTGCAAGTGACCATAGATTCATGGAAGCCAGAGGAGGACACTGAGTGACCTTCTCTATTACTCTCTGCCTTATTCCCTTGAGGCAAAGTCTTTCCTGAGCCTGGACCTGGACTGGCAGCAAGCAAGAATCAGTAATCCTCCTGTCTCTCTTCCCTTCCCACCTAGCACTGAGGTTAGAAGACTACGTAGCCATTCCCATTTTTCAACTGTAACTACTGATCATTAAGAGTCCCAAGCATGCTAGACATTGCAGAAGATAAAGATAGACTATATTCATTTGAATATTATTCTTGAGTTCTTCTTAAAGAGCTACATATGTTCTTTATATATGTGAAGGTCTATTTTTATATGTTTATGTCCATGTAGAGCCGAAGTATGTACAGTAAGACGTGATGACATTATTTTTATCTTAGTAAAGGTGGCCAAACAGGGATGGAATTCTGACTGTTCAGATTATCACTGACAGCCTGACACTCAAGGGGCCACTTGACTTCTGTGAGCTTCTACTTCCTAGGGGCATTTGCAGTGGTGCATGTATTTGCACTTCTAAGTTGGAAAAACGATTCTTAACAGAATAGTGTGGATATCTTAAGATAGGAATCGAATCCGCTTGTTGTGGTCAGAGTCAAAACTACTTTGTGACAGTTATGTTTGGTGATAGAAGATTCTGAGAAATGGCGTTCTACTAGGCTGAAGACAGACTGCCTAGGTTGAAAATTTGACTTCCCAATTTCTAGTTGTGTAAGAGTCAGAAAATGTCTTAACCTTAGTTTCCTCACCTGTAAAATTAAACAAGAATATATAGATGTGAAAATTAAATGATATGGGATGGGGGAAGATGCTCCAGTGGCCAAGAGAACTCACTATACAAGTGTGAGGAGCTGAGTTCAAATCTTCCACATCAGAGCTGGGAGTGTCCCGTCATACACATGCCAGCCCTAGGGCTAGAGGGGTAAAGACAGAATGGGAGGGCTTGCTAGCTACCAGCCTTGAGACTGTGTCAAGGGTGTAAGTTATAGAATGATAGAGCAAGTGGGTACACTGCCCTTGTCTGGTCCATGAGCATGTTTCTATGCATGTGCATCCAACACACAAACAGGCAAAGCTGTGTGTTACAAACTGAGATCACATGAAATCAATCTGAGATCGTATACACCACCTCTTAAGGGATGGCAACTGTCCACTTTACTTTTCAAAGTATGTATCTTCAAGGTCTGCTTTTTCCTTTGCGTGCTAAGGTACGGTCTTTTCTTTTGCTTGAATAAACAAACTTCCCCAGCTTAACCTATGGGGTTGTTTGCCTTCTTCATCCCAAATAGGAGTATGAGTCAGGTGGTAGCTACTGTGAGCCCTCTGATTAGTAAGCCTCCAGCAGAAAGTTCCCCAATATCCTGTGGATTGCTACCCCCTGTGATGATACAATCCACTCCTAACCCCTCCTCACTGCCACCCTTGGGTGGGAGATGTGGTATCAGGGACTTCCCTCAGGGCTGTCTGTGCTTTACTTGTTGGCAGAGATGGGCAATGCACACAATTCCCAGTCACTTAGCCATTTGACTATGTAATTACAATCTAACTAGACCTCATCTTCTATGAGGACAATGGAAATTGAGAGAAAGAAACTTGTAAATTGTGTAGATGAAAGGCAGACTGGTCATGGGGATGAGGAGGTCTAACACAGAGGAGTGGGAGAGACTAAGAAAACGTGGGCTTGAGAGGAAACTCAGATATTGATGCAGGATAGTGGAGAAAAGCCCAGACCACATGAGGAGAGATTCAAGTACAAAACTTTAGACACTAGTTTATAAAAATAAGGTGCGTGTTTTCACTCTCATGTTTATGGTATACAAGTCACATGTCTTAGCTATTGTGTGTGTAAAACACGTTGCCACTGGCACACGTAAATAGGAACCACAGACATTTTTATCTGAAAACCAAAATGGAGAAGTGTTTAACTTTCTCCGTGGGGCCTCACTGGAAGCCAAAGGCTGACCAGAAGATCCCTGTACATTAATTGAGTGAAAACACGCCAGAGAAGAAACAGCTGTGATAGTTGGGAATCCTAAAATCCAGTGATCTCGTCTAATCCTGTTAACCAGGATTGCATAGCAACACATCCTGCCAAACACATAGCCCAGGCATCGGAGGATGGAAGAGGGAAGGGCAGGCTCTGCTGAGGAACACAAATCTCACAAGCAATAAAAACCGGCGAAAACATGGGCTGAGGGCCAAAACTATCATTGTCTTGTTCAGGCTCCTAATATACGGTGATTATATCATGAAGCCATTTCAGACAATTACACTCAATGAAATAAAATGGCCCATCTGTTTTAGTGAGTGCTGGGGGAGGAAAGGAGGGAGGGAAGGAGGGAAAGAGGTGTGTGTGTGTGTGTGTGTGTGTGTGTGTGTGTGTGTGTGTGTTTGTGTGTGTAGAGAGAGAGAGAGAGAGCGAGAGAGAGAGAGAGAGAGAGAGAGAGAGAAAGAGAAAGAGAAAGAGAAAGAGAAAGAGAGAGAGAGAAGCTAGGCCTACCTCTACACAATGGGAAATAAAGAGGAGGTTTGAGCCAAAGGGAATAATGTATTTTTCCTAAACTTTAAGGACCTTAAAGCCACTAATTTGAAGTTTAATTGAACTGCATTGAAATTTTGTAGTGAAAGTTTATGTTTGCTTCTCATCATGCTTCTAAGGCATGTAAGCAAAGCAAATATGACATTCCTACTGAGGCGTGCTGCTCATGAATTCATTGCAACACATTAGAAATTGCAGTATCTTTTTTTCTTTTTTATTGGATATTTTATTTATTTACATTTCAAATGTTATCCCCTTTCTCACTTTCCCCTCTGCAAACTCTCTATCTTATCCCCTCCCCTGCTTCTATGAGGGTGCTCCCCTACCCACCCACCCACTCCCACCTCACTGCCCTGGAATTCCCCTACACGGGGGCATCAGGCCTTCACAAGACCAATTGATGCCAGATAAGGCAATCCTCTGCTACAAATGCAGCTGGAGCCATGGGTCTCTCGATATGTACTCTTTGATTGGTGGTTTAGTCCCTGGAAGCTCTGGGGGGGGGGGTGTCTGGTTGGTTGATGTTGTTGTTCTTCCTATGGGGTTGCAAACCCCTTTAGCTCCTTCGGTCTGGAGAGATAGTTCAACAGTTAAGAGCACTGACTGTTCTACCAAAGGTCCTGAGTTCAATTCCCAGAAACCATGTGGTGGCTCACAACTATCTGTGATGAGATCCAATACCCTCTTCTGGAGTGTCTGAAGACAGCCAAGGTATATTCACATATGTAAAATAAATAAATACATTACAAAAGAAATTACAATATTACTGTTCTTGGAAACATAGCACCTGAGTTTAACTAGAATTGAATTAATTCAACTGGACAAGATCTTGACCTTGCGTGGAGCCAAAAGGAATAGAGAGGTACCAGCCTTCAGTTTCTAAGCTGTGTTACCCAGTGGGGCTTAGCAGCTGGGAATCTCTGAGCCACACTTTTACTGTCTAGAAAGAAAACAGGTATGCGAGTTGCTTCTCCAAAGGTTTGAGCCACAGCATCTGTGCTTATAACCCAGAAATAGACACACTGGTGCCTCCATAACATATGTGCAGCTCACTAAGGATCTGACTTAATAATAATAATGAAAAGATTTGGTGAAATTATATCTAAAAAAACTTTGTCTTAGTTTTGGGATAATTTTAGATTTCCAGGAAAGTTATGAAGATACTCACACCTCATGGTACTTTTTACTTGGAATCCCCTTCAAGCAGCATCCTGTATCACTGTAGTTCAATAGCCATCAACTAATAAATAGATCTGTTAGAGATTTAATAGCACTTAAGTATTTTTGGTTCTTCCATCCTTTCGTTCCACTCCAAATCCAATGAAGGATCCAGCATTGACTTTGTCGGGATCTCTTCCTTCAACTGCTGACACTCCCTTGGCTTTTGATTAACTGTCACAACCTGGATGCATTGAAGAGTGTTGACCAGGCATTTTGAAGAGCACCAAATTTAGCTTTGTCTTGATGTTTAACTAGAATGAGGCTGAGGTCATGTATTTGACACGAATAGCACCCAATGGTGCTAGACCCTTCCAGATGCATCCTGTCCAGGGAGTGTGAAGTCTGCTGTCTTCTCAAACCTGCTTTGCTTGCGTTAGGGGCTGTCTTCCAAGTTTCCTAGCTAGAGAGTTGTTTGTTTTCTGTTACAGTGAGTCTTTATAAAAATACTGTTAGACTATGGACATTTCTGTCTCCTATGTTTTTTCACTAACCTTAGCAACCATAAATGAGCCTTGCCTGCAGATTATTACTGACAAACTGATGTATCTAAATTCATTCTATATCTAAATTTGTTCACTGTAACTCTAATATAGGAAATATACAACCATTTATTTGTGTGTATGTATATACATATATAAATGGAATCATAAATATTTAATTTTTGTGTCATATTCCATTCCTATGTCTATTTATGTTGTTGAATATGTCCTACATTGAGTGACTGGGAAAACCTACTCATAGGTTTCACTGATGTTTTGACATTGCCAATCTTTCTATAAGTATTTCCATACCCTAAAACATCTCACAATACTCCAGGATTTTGTAGGGTTTTTGTTTGTTTGCTGGTTTTTGTTGTTGTAGTTGCTGTTTGTTTTGTTTTTGTAGACCTCACAGTCAACCTTTCTTTAAGAAGCCATGATTCTTTCCTCTCATTTTTCTTGAGGAGTGATATTTGGTAATCAAGATCTGGACACCAAATGTTCACACGGCTACTAGAATGCTAAAAATAAACCTTGTAATGTGCTGAGTTAAATAGACTGTCTCACCCCCTACCATCTGTCTGCTGTTATCCCTCCCCACATCCTCTGTCTACTCCAAACCATCAATATTAGTTCAAACCAGCAAATTTCATATTTTATCACATAGCTAAACTTGGTGAGTCACAATTTATTTATTCATTATTCACAGATACTCAGGCAATATAAACATTGCTCAGCTAATTTCTTGATCAGCCACTAATTTTCTTTATTCTTAAAAATGACAGAATATTGATCATGTGACATTGAAGAGATCATGATTTAAATATTGCCCTTTTTAAAATTATTCAACAAATACATTCAAAGTGCCTTCCATATGCCTAGCACTTTTCTACATGAAGAGGACACAACACTGAATTAAACAATAATTCAGCTCTTTGGCCTCAGTTCCAGTCTTGAAGGTGACAATGGCTGCAATGGAACCTTGACAAGTGACAGTACCCAGGACTCTCAGTTTCTTCATTAGTAAAACTGACATAGTACTTGATCTGGGGTTAAGTTAGATTATATGCATAAAGTAGCTAATATTAGTCATAAATAAAATAGTGAAACTATGTAAATATAATCTATGTCTCTAAGGAATTCTGTAATCAGAGAGGCAAAAAGCATCTAATAATTGGCTTTGCTACAAGACATAATAGGAGACCATTTTTATGAAGGTTGAATATGGGGAAATTTCAGGGAGGGCATCTGGGGAAAAATCAGTCATAAGAACTTGTTCTATAAGCATAAGAAGCTAAATTTGATTTTCTAAAACATTCATCAAAAAGGCCTACATGGTGTCATTTGTCTACAATCTCAGCAATGGGGATGTGGAGAAAGGTAGATGCTGAGACTCCACGGCAACCAGCTTAGCCTAATTGGCTAGTCCTAAACCAATGAGGAACAAACCAAGGTAGACAACTGCTAAAGGATGACCTCTGAGGTTGCATACTCACCTGTGTGCGCGCGCACGCGCACACACACACACACCCCACAGTGCTACTAAGATAATCAAAGACTCTCTATGGGAGAATTAAGTTAAATAAGGTCCAAAGAAGTAGGTGATCATAAACAGTTATATGAAGAAGCAACCCAAAAGAACCCAGAGATGCATGTCAAGGGTTTTTACCATGACAACAACAATGAAGATGACATTCTGATGAAGACAGATTGAAAAAGTGAATGGAAGGAGGGGGCACAGATGACACTCCAGCCGAGGATCATATGTCTTCAATATGTTATAACCACTGTGTGACAAAAATAATTTCCTACTTTTGAGAAACTTTCATTGTATCAAGGTAGAGTGTGTGAGACAATTCTCTGACTGAGTGATATTCCAGTGAAGATGAAAACTTACATTTCTAGGTCTGAAAGACACAAACTTTTTTTTTTTAAGGATCTTGATATACATAATGAAGGTTAGCTGTTTCGTTTAACACAATAAAAGCATTACCTAATTTGTCATTGTTAGCATACATAGAAAACAATTAAAGACACACTATTGTGTTGTTGAGTCATGCTAAGAAAGAAAGTTGATAAAAACAAAATGAAGTACTCTCTTTTTTTCTACTTTTAGAGCAGTTTGACCCAAACTGATAGGAGCATGAAGGGTGGGAAGGAAAGTTAAGAGAGCTGGAGATATATGCTTAAAGGCCTTGAATAATATGTTAAATAATTGATACTGTGGTAGGAAGGTGATGAGAAATATAAAAATAGAAATATAAAGTGCTTAGTATTTGAAAATAGGCTCAGTCTTTATAATAAACAGAAGAAGAGGTTTACATATCTAGTTTCTATAGCTTCAACCTTCAAATAGGCTCTTATATTTACAGGTGTGTTTGCAAATGTTTTGCAACTATTTTCCAGGAGCTAAATAAATAAGCGAGCCCATATTTGTAACATGTACCAATTGCCACCCTGTAAATTTTTTCTACCATGATTGATTTTGTACTTTAATGACTCTCAGGTGACAAGAATTATACAATTGTCCTAGATACAGCTGAAACAAACCCAACATAACTTCCTTCTCTGGCACAGCCACTTACAAACATTCTAACTTCCCATTTTGGGGACATCTTGTTAAGACTGTCCAGGCTCCCATTCTTCAGGAGATGGTGTAGAAGCCACTGTGCGTATTTCTCAGTAGATATAACAGTTATCTTCTTGTTAAGGTATGCATATATCAAGCAGGCCTGGAGTAGTGACTCAGTCCACAAGGTGTTTTGCTCTGCAAGCATGAGGACCTGAGTTGGATTCTCTAGAACCCACAAAACCCAAAAATGAACAGAAAACAGGCACAGTGGAACACACCCATAATTCCAGCACTAGGTAGGCAGAAGCAGAATGACTCCTGGGACTTACTGATAAGCTCCAGGTTCTAGTGAGAGAGAGAGGTTCATTCTCAACCACCAAGGAGCATGGCTCCTGAAGAACAGGAACTGTGGTTGCCTTTATCTTGTTTGCCCCGGAGCCATGTTGAAACAGTATGCCTTCCATCCGAAGCTCACCAATCTTAGAACTAACCATAACTTCCTCACACTTGAATCTGATGCTAAGCTAAAAAATACCATAAATACTTGGTAAACAATTTATTCTAAAGTCTGTTTTACAATGTATTTAAATAACATCCAACTTGGAAGTAGTAAAATTATGGCATTTCCCATGTCCAGTGAAAGAAAAGAAGTGGCTATTATATTTCTGTATAAGGTGACATCTATTCCTTTAAATTTGAACTAATTTCCTTCTAAGCATCATGGTGTATACTAGCATTTTTTCTGAAAGCCATGGGATCATTAGGTAAAATGGGATGTAATTTACACTTGATCTTGCTTGTGAAGACATAACTTCCTGATGCCATGCCCTGGCTTTCTTGAAGGAGGTTGAGTTGATTATCATGACTAGTCTTTTCTCAACTCTTCCAGTCACGTGCAAGTGGCAAGATGCTGCTGAGCTTCAAGGCTGAGGTCCGAGCTCTCAGCTTCAGCTTCAGTCCTGTGTTCTAAAATGATGACTCAGACGGTCACTGTACAGAGCTTCCTACCAGAGGGTCCGTGTGTGTGTGTGTGTGTGTGTGTGTGTGTGTGTGCACGTGCATGCACACGTTCATATGGGAATATGTGTGTATGTTTGTATGAGAATATATATGTGTTTGTATGTGTGACTGTGTGAGTATGTGAATATCTGAGTGTGTGTGGATGTGAGTGTGTGAGTGGGTGTAAGTATATGAGAGGGTATGTGAGTGTGTGGATGTGAGTGTGTGGATGTGTGTGAGTGTGTGTGTTTGTATGAGAATGTGTATGAGTGTATGTGAGTGTGTGTATGAGTGTGTGTGTGAGTGAGTATGTGAGTGTATGTATATATGTGAGTGTGTGTGTTTGTATGAGAATGTGTATATGCTTGTATGTATGTGAGTTTGTGTGTGACTGTGTATGTGTGTGTGGGTATGTGAGCATGTGTGTATATGAGTGTGAGTGTGTGTATATGGTATGTATATAAGTGTGTATATGAATATGTATATGTGTGTATGTGAGTATGAGTGTGTGTATGGTACGTATGTGAGTGTGTGTGTTTGTATGTAAGTGTGTATGAGTATGTGGGTATGTGTGTGTGCTTCTATGAGAATGTGTGTTAGTGTGTGTATGTGTATGTGTGTTTGAGCATGTGTGCTTGTATGTAACTGTGTGTGAGTATGTGAGTGGGGGTGTGTATATGTGTGTGTGTTTGTATGAGAATGTGTATGTGCTTGTATGTAAGTGTGTGTGTGTGTGAGTGTGAGTGTATGTGAGTTAGAGTGTGTGTGTGCTTGTGTGCATATATGTGGAGGCTAGAGCTTGACACTGATGTCTTGTTTCATCATTCTCATTTATCCTTAATATCTAGTGATGCAGCTGGGCTGCTCGGGACACAGAACCACCTTGGGGTTTTACACTGGTGCTGGGGATCTGAACTCAGGTCCTCATCGTTGTGTGGCCAGTACTTTGCTGAGCTCACCCTCACCCTGAAATGGCCCATTTAAAAAAAAAAAAAACTAGTAAAGTCTTCTTGAGCCCTTTCTATTTGCATTGTTAATGGGATATTTTTCCATATGATATTTATATTTTATTGCTATTTCCTGTGATGTGAGGGATCATTATCTGAATCTATTAATTAGCCTTAAGAGGTGTTTATAAGAGAGTAAATGGACACACGAACTGGGATCTGGCCAGGCCTTAGATGGAATTGGGAAGTAGGTGGAGCTCATTTGGTGGCTGCCCAGAGCCTCTCTCCCCTCCATGTTCTTCTTTCTATTCAGGAAAACTGCAGAGTATCCACAGTTTGCCTTCCCTTAAACACGTGCTAACGAAGGATGGGGAAAATATTATTGTTATCAATTTAGGAGTGATTAGGAGAGCCAAGATCCATGTATCGCTATGGGCTCTCGTCTATGAGGTTTATTGTCTGTTTTGCTGGGGATGGAGGCAAGGCCATATACGTGCTGAGCAAGCACTCCACCTCTTAGCACCCTGTCAGCTCTTGACATCAGTGTTTAACAAGCCCCTTGGTGAATTGGTTACTGGCCTTTTAGTGCCTGAAGATTAGAAGCACCTGTGCCCTGCAAAGCATGGCTTGTGCTGCATGTTCAGGAAGATGCAGAGGAATGAGTATAACAATAACAATATAACAATACTGTTATTTTTATATTGCAGTATAACAATACTGGAGCATGGAGCCACTGGTATAAATGCCATGCCCATTTCCCCATCTCCTTTTCAATCTGTAATTCATATCCTTACAACCACTCCCAAAACCCAGAAAACAAAACAACAACAAAAACCATGTATTTTCTCCTACTCTTGTGAACAAGAAGTCCAAACCCAAGGTGGCTGCGGAGCTGGCTCCTTCCACAGCTCTAGCCTTGGTGTGTCCTGACCATCAAGTGCTCTTATGGTCAAGGGTGCATGTCCTGTTTCCTCTCACTATACCAGGCCTATGGGATTAGAACCCACCACATGATAACATTTTAAATTAACACCCTAGCATATAGACATACCCCAAGGTGCTTCCTAAGGAAGAATTTTTACATCATGAGTTATATTTAGTTTATATTTTTAATAAAAGATTTAGCTATGTATAAAATGTATTCCCATTATATCCTCCCCCATTACCCTTTCCTTACCTCCCTCCCACTCCTTCTGAGCCCCTTCCCCTCCACCCAAAGCACCCATCTTACTTTCAAGTCTTTTTTAAAAGTACACACTTCGGTGCATGATCCTTAGAAAGCATATAAAACCCCATAATGTTTTAATCATACGAGTTTTCCCTCCGGCAGGATATGGGAGTATTGGGAGCTTGTGGCTTTTCTGGGGACTGTGAACTCAGTTCCTATAAACTGAAAAAGGACCCTAGTCCTGAGGAAGAAAACTTTTCTCCAGAATGTTTGGCAGCTGCTGGACAGGATACACACACACACACACACACACACACACACACACACATTGTGTATCAGCATGGCCCCTGACAAGGATCAAGTGAGACAATTTGTACAGTGACACCAAAAGTGGAGGGTGGGGGAAGGGTGGTCCTTGCAACCACAGGATGCTAATAATGTGCAGAAAACTATTTTCATAAGGCACACTCACTGTTTGATATTCTGCTCTTATTTTTTTTGTGGGGTTTTTTTTTTAAAGGGAAAATAAACCCTTTATAAATCACAATGCTGAAACTTAATACTGTGCTCCAGCTCATAAATGTTTTCCTTCGGAGTTCATTTGGAAGCATTTCAGACAGATTGTTAGCATTATTGCTTTCTGGGATAAAATCATGCTTTTTCTTTTTTTTCTCGAACATTTCTTCCTCAACTCATAACCTTCCTCTCAGTAATATTTTTCATGTTGTGATAAAATAGCAAGAGAGGCAGCCTCTGTCTATTTTTAGATTAACCCAGTTACCAAACTTAAGGAGACTTCCCTAATGCTGGCCTCCCACAGACATGAGCTGTTTTTCTGCTACCTTGGAACACCAATTTCTCCATTGCCAGGCTTACACACTGCCATTTTAACCCTAGCATTCTGTAACAGGTGTCTAGTCTTATATTGTCTCTTAGTATCCTCACTATGTAGAGGAGGAGATCATGATGGGTCTCCATAAATAAACTTTACTTGACTGCTTTTTTTGGTCTTTACATACTTTGGGAAGAGGCCTAGCAGAAATGGACCTTGGGGCAGTGATGGGCAGGGCCTAGAAGAAAGTCTATGTTGTATGGGCAACAACAATCTCAAAACAGGGATTAAGAGTTTGTAGGTTGAGTCACAAAGGTGATGCCCAATGTCCACATGTACAGGCTGGGAAAGCCACATTGAAGTAAACACACACACACACACTTCTGCAGGAGAAAAGCTACAGTATAAGGCTAGGAAGGGCTTAGGTTAGATATAAGAACACATAAAATAACATTCATCCAAACCCAACAAATTCTACTCTTCAGGTCACTTTCTTATTTCAGGACCTTCAAAAGCTCCATCAGCCACGAGTGAATGGAGATTTGTCCAAGGGCATGAAGAAGTCAGTGACAAAGCAAAACAGGATAGTTCTTCAGCTTCCAAATACAGCAGTGTGCCACCCAACAGACAGCACTGCCTTTAAAACAGGGCTTCAAAGGTTTTAGAGGGAACTCAAGGAGAGACACCATGTACAAATCAAAAATTGCACTAAATGTAAACGATCATTTATACACATATGTAACCACCTATATACACCTATTTACTGTGACTTTCCAAAATCTGGAAACATCTCTGGAGTATCCAAATCAGACCAGACAATCCAGCTGTGGGCTGTTTAATGTTAACTGGGCAAGGTGGTACATACATGTACTCCTAGCACTTGGGAGTTGAAGGTAGGAGGATCTGGAATTCAAGGTCAACCTTGGCGACATAGCAAGCTCAAGGCTAGCCTGGGCTATATGAGAACCCTTTTGAAAAACAACCAACCACTTTCCAAGAAAAATGCTTTCATAAGCCAGGCCCATGAACTCATGAATCTCCACTAGTCCTGCTTCAAGCCCCGTCTCCGTCTCTCCTTCTTCTAAAGTAAAAGACCAAAATCAATGCCTCCTCCTTTCCCTCGTTTGCAATCCTTTGATGACTAGTGAAGTGAAATGTCTTCTCATATATTTGTTGGCCATAAATGTTTTATGTGAATTCTCCCCTTACAGTTTTTTATGAGTATGTTCATGGTTTTATCAACCTGAATGAGTTTTGTTTTTTTTTTTTTTTAACAGATCAGGCATAAACAATAACCACTGGCAGTTGGTTTTTACCAGGTGTCAAACACACTGGTAGCCATTGAAAAATGCTAACCTTTGATCAGACCAACACAGTAGCCATGTTTCCATGTGTGATCTCTTGATTTTTTTCTGTGTTTAAGGTGCCTCCTCTTGAGTTGTGTTAATCTTTTCTGACAACTACTACCTTTGCATATATGTTATCTTAGGGCATTTATTTTTGATTTATTGTATGTGCCTATTCAGAGGCCAGCACTGGACATTGGGAATCCTCTGTTACTGCTCTCTGCTTCATTGCCCTCAGACAGTGTTGCTCACTGAGTCAGAAGCTCACTGTCTCATCTAGGCTATGTGCCTATTTTTGCCCCCCAAATGCTGGAGCCACAAGCAGTCATAACTGGCTTTTTATGTGGGTGCTGGGATTTGAACCCAAGTCCCCATGGTTTTACCCTCTCTCCAGGTTTCTTTGGCTGTTCTTCTAACAACTCTCATTGTCCAGAACAACTCTAAATTAGTAAATCCTGTGCGCATATGTGTGCAGGTGCACTGGACCTGTGTGTGCACATCAGCTGCCAGAGCTGGACAATGTGTCATTTCCTGCATCACTATCCATCTTAGTTTTAAGACAGAGTCTTTCACTGAACCTAGAGCACAGGCGTACAGCTAGCCCGCCTGACCAGCCACCCTCAGGAATGTCCTCTCTAGCCCTGACACTATAGACACATCCCACACCTGGATTTTATACAGGTACTGAGAGTCTCAATGTAGACATTCATATTTGTACAACAAACACTTTGCCTACCGAGCCATTCCCAGCCCAGAAAATCTCTTTTGAGTTCCAAATAAAAAGGAACTGTCTAAAGGCCTTTGTTGTAGCATTCTTCAGATTAGCATGTTTCTCAGGATAATGGGACAAGGAGAAGCTTCCAGAAAAGAGGTTATTTACAGGTGAGAAAGACTGCCCGAGTTTAAGGAGTAGAGGTCTGTGGGTGGCAGAGACTTCTCCAGGCAACGACTCTGAATGAAGTCGGGGTGTAGTTGTTGTTTTTGTTTTATTTTGCTGATACCATGCAGTTTTTATTACAATAGTTCTATAGGACAGCCTGAAATCAGAGATGGTGATACCTCCATAAATTATTTGTTTTCTATCCATTAGTTTATTTAGTCACTTTACATCTGGACTGCAGCCTCCCCTCCCTCCTCTCCTCCCAGTCCCACCCCTACAAATCCATCTCCCTGTTACCCCTCCCTTTCTCCTCAGAGAAGGGGAAGCCCCTCTTTGGTACCCCCGCCCCCCCCCCCGCACACATCTAGGGGACATCCAGGTGCAGCAGGACTGAGCACACCTGGATGAAGATTTAGTGGAGCACTGTCACCTCTCTGTCACTGCTGAGTATCCCTTCTCAGAAGTCCTCCCTCCTCGATGCATCCTCCCTGCCTGGCCAAACCTTGAGCACACCCTCCAGAGGAAGTCAGCCTTTGGGACCAAATTTCAGCTCTAAGATTTTCTTCCTTGTGAAGTCAGGCTCTGTAGCCCAAGTGCTCCCTTGACAACTTGGGTGTTTCCCTTCCTCCTTATTTAAAAATAAACAAAAAAAATTATTTAAATTATTATAAAATTTATTTTAATTTTTTTTAAAAGGGAGACAGATGGCTAATCTATGAGGTTGAGGTCAGCCTGGTCTACAGGGTGAGTTACAGGACAGCTGCACCTGCACAGAGAAACCCTGTCTCAAAAAAATCACAAAGAAACAAACAAGATGATTAATGTGCTTGATTCAGCTGCACAGATATTAAAAAATGACACTTTGGGAGACTGCAGTGAAGGACATGAGCATGGTACATCCCCCAGTGACAGCACCTTTTATTAGGGTTACTTTTTCTGAACAACTAACCCTGTATTTATGCTAACATCTCTTTTCTGTTCCCTTAAGAGGACCCATTCTTCCTCCAAAGGAAAACAAATTCTGCATTTCAGGCCAGAGAGACCTTGGCAAAGGCCTGAAGCATTTGGAGAGCATTTTCTGATCAAGTGGAAAAAACTGATTTTAGTTGCCAGTTATTTATTCCAGAAAAACAAAACAAAAACAGCTAATGTGTATATATGGAGAAGGGCAACATTTTTCATTCGTTTGTTTTCAGATTCGCCTTTGAGGCATTTCTTAGGAAAGCATGAGCTCACCTCACTGTAAGGCCTGTTATCTATAAGGGAGTGGGGAGAAGATGATTATGGAGCCAGAGAGCAGCAGCAAAATTACTTTATCTCTGGATTATCATCTCAGTGCCTACACTACACAGAGTGGCTGGTGAGAAGGTTCAGAGGGCAAAGGTGGATGCGATCAAGCTCGGTGGTATGAGTTGGACTCCTGAGGTCAACATGGTGTTCTTCACTAACTCCCACCTGATCAGGATTGTTTAACAAGTATTGTTTCTGAATGTGTGTGTGTGTGTGTGTGTGTGTGTGTGTGTGTGTGTGTATTGCATATATATATTGCATATATATAAGTATATATGTGCATATATTTATGTGTATATAGAGGATACATAGATGTGTAAGTAGATACTCACACAAACATCTTTCCTATACCTATGCAACACATTGTGAGAGGCAGAGGGAAAGAGAGAAGCTGCATGGTACCCATTAAAACAAGTCCCATCTTTTAGAAATACAGATTACTTAGAACTGAAACCAGTAAATCGATTCTCTTCCCTTAGAGAGATCTAGCCAACAGATCTTTTCCAGCAGGAATGATACTGTGGTGGGGTCTCAAAAGACAAGCATGCTTTTGTGGTAAATAACTGTTGGCCTCCGAATAAATGGTCACATTCTTAAGAAGAAAAAAAAATGTGACCTGTTTTGCCTGTTAGTTTTATTTTTTTCAGAATTGGAAAACCCCCTCTCTGAAACACAGGAATTACAGAGTTGGGGGAAAAAAAAAAAGGTCCTCATTTCTGTCATCAGTAGGAGTTTGCCTCTGGGGTTATCAGCTCTAATGGCAATCTGATTGTGATGAAGACACTACATCACCATCTAGACTCTGGAGGGTATGTGCACATGTGTACACTTCTTCCAGTACCTCTATGTTACATCCAAGTAAATGGCAGAACTCCACTCTGGTTCCCACTAACCTGTTTGAATAAGCACGGCAGTTCTTCATGCTGCTGACTCACCCTTAGAACATGATCTCCATTTTACTGGCTCTTTTATTTAGCAAGAAGTTGTGGACCTCAATTTTGTATGTGGCTCTGTGCCTGATACCACAGAGGCAAAGATTTATTTCCTTTTCCATTTATTTTAACCTGCACTATTGCATTAAGTCTTTGCCTATGCAAACACAAAGATTTCAGCCCTGTGAGGGCTTATAATCTCATGTTCTTTCACTTTAAAAAAATTACTTAATTCCCATCCTCTCTCTTTGATGTGTGTGTGTGTGTGTGTGTGTGTGTGTGTGTGTGTGTGTGTGTGTGTCTCAATGGTATGTGCATGTGTGGTGCAAGTGTATAGTATTCATGCTCATACACGACAATGTAAAGGTTAGAAAATGACATTGGGTAACTTTCTCTACTTGTCTTAGTCAGGGTTTCTATTCCTGCACAAAAACATCATGACCAAGAAGCAAATTTGGGAAGAAAGTTATTCAGCTTACACTTCCACATTGCTGTTCATCACCAAAAAAAAGTCAGGACTGGAACTCACATAGACTAGGAACCTGGAGGCAGGAGCTGATGCAGAGGCCATGGAGGGGTGCTGCTTACTGAATTTCTTCCCTTGGCTTGCTCAGCTTGCTTTCTTATAGAACCCAGGACTACCAGCCCAGGGATGGCACCACCCACAATGAGCCCTCCCACCCTTGATCACTAATTGAGAAAATGCCTTACAGCTGGATCTCATGGAGGCATTTCCTCAAGGGAGGCCCCTTTCTCTGTGATAACTCCAGCGTGTGTCAAGTTGACACATAAACACATCACTATTATGCCTCAACCCTTACTTTCTTATTCATTCCCAAGATCTAAATAACTTTAAAAGTCCCACAGTCTTTACAAATTCTTACATATTAAAATTTCAATTTCTTTAAAATATCTAATCTCTTTTCAATTCAAAGTCTTTTTACAATTCAAAGTCTCTTAACTTGTGGGCTCCACTAAAATACTTTCTTACTTCAAGAGGGAAAAATATCAGGGCACAGGCACAATAAAAAGCAAAATCAAACTCTGTCCAGTATCTGGGGTGCACTCATGATCTTCTGGGCTCCTCCAAGGCCTTGGGTCACTTCTCCAGCTCTGCATTTTATAGCACACACCTTGTCTTCTAGGCTCCAGCTGCCTGTACTCCACTGCTGCTGCTGTTCTTGGTGGTCATCTCATGGTCCTGGCATCTCCAAACACTGCTGTCTTCTGTTGCAACTGGACTACACTTCCACAAATAACTGCTCATAGACTCTTTTCATGGTGCTAAGCCTCAACTTCTCTGCATGTCCTGGGCCTTCAACTGGCATTGAGGCTGCACCTTCACCAATGGCCTCTCCTGGCCTCTCACAGAGCCAAGCATCAGCTGCTACCCATTCATGTTTCACAGCACCACCTGGGTGACTCATATATTACCAAGTTTGGCTTCCAACAGGAAGTACAACCATGGCTGCCTCTGGAACACAGCTTCTCTATGCTCTCAGAAAACACTTCCCAGATTTCACCTTACTGATGCTGGTCTCTTCTTAATCATTGCTTATTTCTTAGCTCCAGCTAACCAGCAACAATAGTCCCAGTAATGCAATGTTTTTGCTCTAGTAGTTCTGGTATCTTGTTAATCACAGCTGATTCTTCAGTCCCAGTTAGCCAAAACCTTCATAATCAAAATAGCAACAGCCCCAGTAAGAATCTTTAATCTTCCCTCTGAAATTTTACAAGCCAGGCCTCCATCATTTGCACTGTTCTCAACATTATCTTCCAAGCTCCTACAGAACATCCTACAAAGCTCTTAACACCCAAAGGCTCTTCTAGCCCAAAGTTCCAAAGTTCTTCCATAGTCCTCACAAAAACATGGTTAGGCTGTCATGTGAATACCCCACTCCTGGTACCAATTTGTCTTAGTTAGGGTTTCTATTCCTGCACAAACATCATGACCAAAAACCCTTGATCACTAATTGAGAAAATGCCTTACAGCTGGATCTCATGGAGGCATTTCCTCAAGGGAGGCTCCTTTCTCTATGATAACTCCAGCTTGTGTCAAGTTGACACACAAAGCCAGCCAGTACACTGCTGCTGTCCACCTTATGCCCTTGGGAGAAGGTCCCACCGCAAGCTGAAAGCTCATAGTTTGTGCTAGGGTATCAGGCCACTGAGCTCTTGGGATCCACTTGCCTCTTTTCTCTAGTGCTGAGGTTACAGGTATGCACAGCAATGTGTGGCTTATTACCTGGGTGCTGGGGATTCAACTCCAGGTCCCCATGCTTGCAAAGCAAGAGCAAGCACACTCTTACCCATTAACTCCCTTCAAATGAACTTTAAAATTTAATCTATTTTTAGCTAAAGGTACAATATTTGGATACAAATGTTTTACTTTACTTAGTTTTAAGAACAAAGCCCATGATCCTCTTGATTCTGTGTAACAGAGCTGTCTGTCTCTAGTCATGTCAACAGATACAGATTCAAGTGAAGCTACCCACATTACACTCATCTCAGGTTTGGGGCCTGTGAGTACACAGAAGAGTTCATATTCTGGCAATAGTAAAAAATGCACAAATATTCCTAAGGACACACGTGTAACAAAGAATACACGTGGTATTAGAGAAACTGAAGTTCTGATATAAGTCATTGAACGGAGTTTTTAAACTGCAAGATTTAGGAATGGAGGCATCTGGCTTCAAAGATTTAAGGCAGAAGCTGGTTAGGCTGCAGCCCCCTTCTCTGTGGTTTCTGTAATTCCATAAACACAGCTCTCTTTCGATGGCTTGTGTTTGACTTATTCAAACAATAGCATGCACAGTGCCTCCTCTGAGTCAGGTCCTGAGTCTCCAATTCCAGACTCCATATTTACAAAACAGAAAGGATTTGCCTGGGGTTTTGATCTAGGAGATGTTTGAGCCCATTATGAAGGAAAAATATTTAATAAGAATTATTATATTCTTGAGTAGTCCCCAAACAGACATTAAGCCAGGGATTAGGAAACATAGCATATTGGGAAAATTAGCCTGTGCAATATTGATAAAGAAAAGATGAAGGGAGACTCAGAAAGGATGAATGTGATAAGGACCATCACAAACCTGGATGCTACCATGGGCAGATATGGCTTCTTCTGTTGGGGGACATTCATCAAACATGGAGGGACACCAAGTGACCCAACCTGGATGCAAAAGTTGTATTTCTATTGCCCAGTTCCAACTCCCAGCTCTACATGGTTAATGTTAACCTTGTGGGGAAGAAGCCAGTAGAAAGATGACTAACATGACACTGTGGCGCTGAGTCATTTTGCTGTGAAATCCCCTTACACCGATTTAATTCTCCTGCCATCCTTCAAATGGCTGGGCTTCCCCTTCTTCCTTCTTAAATATACTTGTCCTTCTATTTCACTAGACTTAACCAGTTATAGTTTAAACTGTGTGCTTCATTCTAGGGCCTCACTGCTCCCAAGTCCACACTCTGTACACTCTGTAGATTTATCCAGTGTCATTTGTAATGTCGTATATTTCCACCAAGAGTTACCACTGTAAATTAGAGACAAACAGGCTGAGGGCAAATCATGGAGATAGTTGCTGCCCCTCAAAGAGTCAAGGTTTTCTCCATTGCTGTCACTCAGACTCACCTCTGACCTGGTTATGTGACATCAGTGAGTTTATAATCTAGTCACCTTAACATTCAGTTTCTCTGTAAGTTGTATTGCTGATAAACTTTTGAGTTTCCTCTCTGAAAGAAATCACTGGAAAGAATTTTTTGGTAGAGTATTTGGGTTTGTTTGTGTGCTATCTATTATTACTATTGTTACCGAAGAGCATCAGGATGCTATTCCAGTGATTTAACAGGTTAAGGATGGCTTTACTGAAGGGGAACTCATTAATGGTACTCTCTGGAAAGAGGGAAGGTGCTATCTGATTGATACTCAGAATGTCATACATGCAGACAACCATCCTTGCCTCCTGGGGTTGTCCTCAGTAAGAGAGATAAGACAGTGTTTGTAATGGGTCAGGCTTTCTGTCAGTTCTCAGCTTGAATCTGGAGTACGGGAAAGCAGTGCCATGGTGAATTCTCAAGCGTGTCTGACACACTGTCCTTCGGGCAGAAGGCATTTGAAAGCCACTCTTTCAGATGTCATACTGTCATTACACCAAAGTGCCACAGTCTTCTCAAGTGTCCACAAGCAGTGTGAATTCTTCCTGTGTTTACATGGCTGTCACCATGCAGTCGGCACTACGGAACATTCCATGCACTGCTTCAGCTTTTTAGCTGTGTGCAGATTAAGATGAGCCACGTCTGTCGGAAATGCTGGGGACCAGAGTTATTTAGGATTCTGCTTATTTCTTTTCTGGTTGTGATCCATTTGCATACACAGAGATCTTAGAGATGGAGAACCGAGCATAAATGCAAAACTCATTTACATTTTATACATACCTTATGCACACAGCCTGAAGGTAATTTTATATAAAATTTTTAATAATTTTGTGCATGAAACAAGGTTTTCTGGTATGGAATTTTCCACTTGTAGCCTAATGTCCTTGCTTAAAAGTTTCAGATTGGGAGGGCATTTCTGATCTGGGCTTTCAGGTTGGTTGATTTCTTCTATAAAACTTATGCATGGATTTTGATTTGTCTTTTGCTTTTTCAGATTTACTTGTTGGGGCATTTGGAAGAGGGAAAGTAGCTGTTTACAGGTATGTGGTTGCTGGCGTGTAAATGTCTGCTTTAGCTGCATTTCCCTCACATTGTTAGTCTTGCCCTGAAGACTTTAAAGACCCATTCCACCTGTTTCTTCTGGAGAGAGGTCCTATGTGCCTTTAAAACTCTCATGTATTTTCCCTCTATTTTAAACCTTTCTGTCATTTCTATATACTTTTATGCTCATACTTTATGAGTGAGCCTCTAGCTCCTACAAATATAACTGACATTAAATAAGGCATTAAACTCACCGAATCAGAAAATGACCCATGTTTTAGGTGGATCTAGTTGGACTCTATGCTCTGGGAATCACTGATGTCCATATTTGTAGGACAGAATTATGACAGGCAGAACGTGACTTTTACACTCACTCCTACATCTGGGTGTGGACAAGAAGTTGGGCAATAGAACATGCCAGGAATCAGTCATCCCCTCCCAAGCCAGCTGCAGCACTAATGCAGCAGCACTGATGCAGCAAAGTCAATGCTCCAGCACCCATGCAGCCACACCACTAATGCAACACCAATACAGCAGACCTGGATTCAGAACCTAATCCTTCCATACACTAACTGTTGTGTATTTCGGAGAACACTCCTATAGCCTTCAGAGCCTCTGGTTCTCATCTGTAAACAGGACTATCAAATTAGTACCAGTACTTACCTCATGAGATTACCTCTGTCCAAGGATTCAGTGAGAATCTGAATGCAAATTATACTAAGTAATAACTGGTTAAATAGATAGCAGGGCTTTCTTAAAGGTTTATTATGAACCCAAGAGACTAGGTTAGGATTTCAAGCAAGGTCATGCATGAATGCATGGATACAGACCTGCGTGTGCAGGTGTCCTAAGCATTCGATGCTAATGTAGTTAATTTGCAGAGAGATCCTAAGGTTAGCTCTCCTCAAATCAGTAAGTTTTACTCCTCTACCCCAGTATAAAAATGCATTATGATTTGAGCCAGCTATTCTCACTTAGATTATAGAGAATCAGAGAGCAAACAATCCTAACAGCTCTCAAGTATGAGGCTCAGGCTTCTTATGGCCATAAACTGACAACCACCCAGAAGCCTGGCTCTGTCTGTCAACCTCCCAATCCACCACAGCTCTGGGCCCATCCCATAGTTTCTGTGATCCGCTCCAGCCAATCGCTGGCACAAAAACTTAAGTGCCAGCAATTATTTGTGCTTCCCACAATTATAGTTAACTCAGTCATTCTGGATTTCTGATGGGGTTGAAAACATATAGCTATTGACCTTAAGAGAAAAGATTTGAGTGGGTGGTCGTCAGCTGACATTCATCCTAAAGCCAGGTTCAGAACTAAATGTTTTAGTTAGAATAGATGACAGAGGAGCTGGTCAGTCAACAAAAGGATGGACGGGGGTATTAGGACTATCTTGTACCTCACTGGTACAAATTGGCATAATTATGCTGTAATTGTATTTTGAGAGAAAAGTTTCATTTTAACAGGAAGGGTGATATGTAGGAGGAGCTAAGGTGGGAGGAGTACTGAGAGGAAGAAAAGGAGTAAGAAGAGGAGAAGAAGAAGGAGAGGAGAAGCTAGGTGATGAAAGAGAGAAAGAGGGGGGAGACAGGGAGGCAGATATTCATGTATCTCCACCAGTCAAAGACAGTCGTTATATCTAGGTCGGTCAGTGGGTTACACCTCTGATTGAACAATTCCAAACTTATAAAGCCTATGATTAACATTATTTTTAAAAAAATGTATAAATGCAAAAAGGAAAAGGGAGCATGGGATAGGGGTTTCCTAAGGGGGGTGGGGGGGGAATGGGGATAGGGGATGCCATCTGAAGTGTAAATAAAATATCTAAAAAAAAAAAAACCTTAAGTGCCTGCCGAGCCTTGCAGAAATAGAAATCCTGTCACAGGCAACTCTGCTCAAGAACACCCCAATGGCCAGAATGTTCTTCTCTGTTCTTGAGAGGATTATCACCCCCATCTTCCTCCACTTGCTCCCCTGTTTTGTCAAAGGTGATTGCCACAGCAAACCTCTAGCATGCCTAACATTATTTTATCATCTTATTTTTGCAGAAAAATACAAATTTGAAAATAAAAGAAATACAGCACAGAAAATATCAAGAGTCTTGTAAAAAAAAAAAAAAATCCCAGTGGTCCCCATGTTGTTATCATGAACTGTGTGAGGGAGTGGCTTGCACAGAAGTTTGCCCCTAGACATGGCCCTCCCTTCTGTCTGTCAGAGGAAACCTATTCACCATGCCACCAGTATATACCAAACTCTGGAAACTTTGGCTCCTAGCTAGTATCTCTTAAACTAAGAGATACTAAGCTTCAAAGCTGCTTCACTCTCCTGCTCTATGATTAACTCTCGTTTTGTTACCCTCTCTTGGGTAATCCAATGGCATTCATATCCATTCCTCTCTTGCGATGTAACTTTTAAGATCGCCTAGAGAGTGTGTTTAAGATCCCAGACCTAGGGTGCTGGAAAGATAGCTCAGTGGTTAAGAGCACTGGCTGCTCTTCCAGAGGTCCTGAGTTCAATTCCCAACAACCACACGGTGGCTCACAACCATCTGTAATGGCATCTGATACCCATTCTTCTGGTGTGTCTGAAGACCGTGATAGTGTACTCACATATATAAAATAAATAAATAATTCTTAAAAAAAAAAAAAAAAAAAAAAAAAAAAAAAAAAAGAGTCCAGCCCTGGCCCTTATTCCTGGAGGTTTGAGTTCCACTCACCCATGATACTGTCTGGGCATAGTGCTTACTTGAAAATTCCCAAGTAACTATACTGTGCAGTCAGGATTGAGAACCACTGCTCTGGGTGGAGAACAGAATGGTTCTTTAAACCCACTTTCATGAGGTCAGCTAAATCTGCAAAGCTATAAAACTACTGATCAATTTGAAAAATTATCAATGAGCCAACAATTTCCAGAACCCTCAAATACTTATTAAGAGTCGATGTGTCTTGGGGTTGGAGAGTTTGGCTCTGTGGTAAAGAGAGCTTACTGTCCCTGAAGAAGACCTGAGTTTGGGTTTCATCTCCCAAATTGTGGTGTGACTCACAATTACCATTAACTCCATCTCCAGGACATCTGATGTTCTCTCTGGCTTCCCAAGTCATCAGCATGTGCACACACACACACAATACCCATAAATAAAAGTAAAATAAATCTTTGAAGAAAATATATGTCTCCTCAAACATGAACATAGAGTCCCAAAAAGCCATGAGCAGTAGTCTACTCACACCATATTATCACAATATAGTGAGTTCGCTTGATAAAGAAATCAAGCCAATGGATGTGATGTGTTTGACAGGCTTCCAGCATCCTCTGTTGAGACTTCTCTACTCCCAGGTGACTTAGAGATCAGTTGAGTATGGTGCCCATTTATTCATGACATGAGCAGGGCTCGTTGTGCAAGGCTGGGCCTGTGGTGTTGACAACGGCTTCTAGAGGAAGAGTTTCCTTCATCAGGAAAGGATCTCTCTGTGACTGGTGAATTCCACTCATGCCCAGGCTCCTCTCCCTACAGAGCAAGGCCAGTTGTAACTGTGGATGCCCAGCTTCTGCTGCACCCAATGATTATCAACCTTGAAAATAAAACTTGCCAGATTCCAGAATTCCCAACTCCTGTGGCCTGGTAAGTTAGCCCATTGCTACACACATTCCAACATGGGTTCAAATTACCTAGAATCTTATTTTTTTTTAAATTTACATATTTGGGTGCAGAAAGTCTGAGTTAGGGCCTGATATGATGCACACTGTGGATCTAGAAGCATCTTCGAGAGGATGTTGACATTTCTGAACTATAGACTTGAGTGGCAAGAAGTCAGTGTTGCCAGAGGAAGAGTGTGTGGTCCTAAGCTCTGACTTATACAGGGCCAGCACTCTAACCTACAGGCTCTGAGATAAAAAGACCAAAACATTTGGGAAAAGGTCTTAAACAAGCTTTTTCATGGCACTCTGAATGTTATCTAAACCCAAAACACATCAAAATGTCTTGACTCTTATTTTTGCATATACTATATCTATTTCATCTCTCTTTTTAAAATATAAGTTAGTCAAAATTAATTAGTTTCAGGTGCACAACGAGATGGAAGTTCAATGTTATAAAAAAGGAGATTTTTGTACCCTGAGTTGTTGTTGTGGCCGTGATATTACAAGGGACAGTAGGAAAACATGGCTTATCTAGCTTTTGATCCAGCTTGTCACCTGAAATGACAGAACGGAGCTGGGTTAATAACACATCCTGTGGGGAAAAAATAGCAGTTTGTTTGTTAGTGTGGGGGGTCCCCAGGCATCAGAAGATACTGTACCATGGGAAAAGGGCATTTCCTCTGGAAAATCAACAAAGATTTTGAGATGTTTTGAGATTGACCCTCATTTGCCAGGGTGAGTGTTGAGGCAGGATCTTCAGTTCTTGAAAATATTAAAATAAAGAAAAAAACAGTGTTGACCCTAAGAAGCTATTTCCAGCCCATCCTAGCTTGTTGCTGATGGCCTTTGGACAGGCATTCCTACAGGAGTCCAAGCTGTGGCAGATGGAGGATAGAGAGATCCAGGATCCTGAGGAATCCTTTGGAAAACATCCTGCTGTGGGGAGCTCTTGGTGTAGGAAGGCTGTAGGAAGGCCAGGCCTCTCTTTTAACTACCTAGGAAAGTGGTTGGGAAATGCCCTGAGCACATTTCAAACTGGTTTTAAACCAGAAAGTAGTATAATGAAACCCGATCTGAGAAGGACAGAGGAGAAAGCCAACAGTTTTCTAACACCTGGCAGGATTCAATGAACTCTAAGTGATCTGTGAGTGAGCGCCACTTGGCTGGAAACATCAACACTCTAACATCCTCCAAGGAGCCCCGTGTTCACACCTTCAAAACCCTGGGTTTCCACACTGCGTTCTTTTAAGACTAATGGCAACCCTCCAGTATAGAATGTGTTTACTTTCAAATAAATGGCTTTTTCCCCTAAGAGTTTTAGTTTTATTGATTAAAGAGAGAGAGAGAGATTGGAGTCTTTTTTTCAAAAGATATAGAACTATTGTATTCACTTCTATTCAGAAAAAAATAACACATTGCTTTTAGTCTTTGAAATTTTTCATATGTATATACAATGTATCTTGATGGTTCCACCCCTGACTCCATCCCTACCCCACCCCCACCCCAGGACCCTCAGCATATCTCCCTCACAACTTCACGTTCTTCTCTTGGAGTTATTTGTTTCTTTAGCCCACTGAGTCCAGTTAGTGGTATTGATATATCACCCAGTAGGGCACAGGGAACCCAGCAGTGTTCATACAGCTGAGGAGCAGCAGCTCATCCCCAGCTGCCACCAGCTGCCAGTAGCCCTCAACAAACACCTTCCCTTTTGGCAGCCATTTTCTTGTTCCCTGGAGTCATGTCACGAAGATAAAATGTTACTTGTTCTGTGGACAAATTATACTGCTGTTATTTAGTTCTGTCACATTACTTGTACTTAATTTGATTGTATCCTTTTCTGAAAGACACTGAATTTTCAAGTGCAAGCCTTTTCCTGTGTTTCAGAATAGTCAGGGACAAAGTTAAGGGTTGAGGGTGTATCTCAGTGGTAGACTATCGTCGGAACCCAAAACCAACCAACCAGGCAGACGCTAGGAAGCAAACAGCTGACTCCCGTGGAATGTTTTGTAGATGTAGAATGTTTTGCTGATAGTTTACCCAAAGTGTTTGAAATGCACCTTTGCTGTGACACTGACCTGATTTAACATTGGCCTGCACTGTAGATGAACTCTTCTGCAAACTCTAGTCACAAATCATTTCTCACTTCCTCCCATGTGGATTTCTGTGTCATTCAGTCAGCTGTCTGGCTTTGGGTTTTTTTGTTGTTGAGTTTTTGTTTTGTTTTGTTTTGTTTTAATATCTGCTGTTGACATTACTCAGGAAAAAGGAAATGAAATTCAGCATAATAAATATTAAGATAATTGGTTACTAATGAGAAAACCTATTTTTTTTTTCTATTTTATAAACATAAACAAACTAGCTACTTCTCCAATCTGGAAAAAAAGAGAAGTTTTTCAGATATGAATGACATCACATAAAATCAGATATTTTTCATTATTAAAGTAGAGTTGGATTGGTAATAATTGGGCCAATGAGATGGTTCAATTTGTAAAGGCGCTTGCCACGAGTGCCTGGGACCTGTGTTTAGTCCCCAGAACCCTAGTAAAGGTGGAAGGAAAACCAGCTCGACAAAACTGTCCTCTGATCTCCACAGGATCTCCATGGCATGTGTGCTTCCCAACACACATGTAAAGTACATATATGCATGATAATAAATAAATAAATTAGAATTAGTGATTGTTTGCTTTGTGCTTTCATTGTTAGATTGTATATGTATATGGTGTTTGTGTGGTATATATATTGATATGTGTGTGCACACGGGCGTGTGGGTTTGCTCACACAGGCGTGTGGAGGCCACAGGTTGACACCAGCTATCTTCCTTAATCTGTCTCCATCTTAGTTTTGAGACAGGGTCTCTCACTCTCATGGATTAGGCTACTGTAGCTGGCCATAAACTCTAGAGCAGTGGTTGTCACCCTTCCTAATGCTGTGACCCTTTAATACAGTTCTTCATGTTGTGCTGACCCTAACCATAAAATTATTTTCATTGCTACTTTGTGACTGTAATTTTACCATTGTTGTTAATCATAATATAAATATCTAATATGTGGGTCAGCTGATGTGGCCCCTGAGAAAGGGCCATTCACCTCCAAGGTGTCCGCATCCACATTTTGAAACCCACTGCCCTAGAGTCTCCTGCCTCTGCAGCTCTTCCCCTCCTCCAACCTCAGAACTGGGATGACTACTGTTGGGCCTAGAGGTTTCATTTGGATGTTGGTGATATAAACATGCTTCTGCAGCAAGCACTGGACCAACTGAGCATCTCCTCCATCTGGCTTTGAATTCTGAAACCACATTTGACGTTTACCTCATTTTTCTTATAGTATATAACCACAAACAGACTTACACCACAAGCTCATTATTCACCAGTTCATGGCAGACAAATAGTGCGGGGATCATGTTGTGGACTTCCTGCCTTCCGTGTACAGCAGCCTGTCTGCCTATAGCTTTATTTAAATAGACTCAATGAGAAGACTCAGTTGATTTCATGTAGTTTTTGTGGGGCTTCATTTTATTTTATTCAATTGAAAATAATCAGACTAATACGCTTTGCTGAATTTAAACAGAAATTATAGCTTAAAATTATATTTTATATTAAGTCAGATTCCACAGCTTTGTCTGACACCATTCACAATTGTGTATAGACCTGATTCTTTGGGATCAAACTCATAAGTCTTTAGACATAGATAATAAATATTTCTCTATATTTAGAGTGAGCATGCTCATCCACTAATGTAGAATTTTGAAATTTTAGTTTAGAACAGAATTTGGGAAAACCCGTGACTTAGAAAAGATATTTCAGTTAGAGCCATCTTTAACTTTCTGGGTTCAGGTTGGAATGCTACTCTAGATAATGCAGCAGGCTATCTCAGTTACAGCAGGCTACCTCAGTTATAGTACATTTGAATGAAAAAAGTTAAAGTCATCCAAGTGTTAATGGTATTGACAGACAGGGGGGACTAAGAAAGGAATATAGATGTGCTCTGACATAATTCATAAACTGAGAATATAAGCCTTCAGCTGACAGCATTTACCAAACCCTTTACCAAGGCAACGTCCATATGCATAGCTGTAACTTACTCCTTTGTGAAAGCTATATTAGTTCACGTGGCAGAAAGCAATTATTGTCTCTAAATCCATTTTAATTTTATATATTGATACATTCGTAATAAATGTGACTGTACTTTGGCAAAGCTTTGTCTATACTGAGCAATAGTGAGTCAGACATTGGTCAGTGGACCACAGTAACACACACCAAGTGCTTATGGAAAAGCTGAACATGTAAAAAAATAAAGACCTAGTTTGGGAGGCCAGTACTGCCAGAAAATTTAAAGATGTTTACCTACGACCTTCCTTGAATAATTCTAATCGAAGGAGAAGTGGGTTGGAGTTTGTGATTTCTCTGGGGAAGTGGTATAAACAGTTGTAATAGCACAAACATCTCAGGAAACTTTTGGCTAAATGGTGTGTGGCGAATTACTTACCCTGAAGGAAGACATTGACTGAGGTCACAGGGATAGATGAGTCCCAGATGTGACACTTTTCTGTTACGTTTGACACAGGAAGCTGACATCCAATTAGGGCATGATTGGAGAGTCTTTTCTTTTTTTGAATTCCATAGAAGTGCTCAAATCATACTAGAAATTTTAGTAAAAACCTTTTAGGACTGACATTAAATCATACTTCTCTTACATCTTTATTTTCTTGGTGATATGCACAGGCCCTCTCTGTTAAACTATGAGACTGCTAGACTAAAAGGAGGTGAGAATCTTTGATAAACTCAGGCAGAGACGAGTGGGTATTTCTCATTCAGTCTATGGCCACAGACCAGGGCACGTTCCAGTCATGGAACAATCACAAGCACCACAAATATTCCTTGGGTGATAGCGTGTGTATGCTGAAGGAGAAATTACAAAGTGTCTTCCAACCAGTTGTCACCATCTTGTTACCCACAGCTAGCTGGAGCCAGCTGCTTTAACGTTCCCTCTCTTCTTTCCTTCCACCTCCATTACTATCCCACTCCTTGCAAGGCACCGAGTTCTAATCTCCTCCCAGCAGAGGGATGCATTGATGTTAAGACAAGCATGCTGCTCCATGCTTAAGAGTAAATGCACGTGCCTCAGCATGACTTCAAAGCCCTGTTGTGCACTCATACACCAAACCAGCCGACCTCCTATCTTTAGGAGCTCAGACTACATTGAAAAATCTTCCAGTGCTCAAGTGGAGCCATGCTTCTGCTGTTCTCCAGGCTTTTCCATGGCATCTCCCCCACCATGTTGCCCAGTTCTTTACTCCGCGGCACAAGGAATATATTCCAGAGCAGTTATTGCATAAAGACAGTGTGGGTATTGATTAATCAATTGATTAAATCTCTGGTAATATTTTCAAGTATTTGCCTTCATAAACAAAGCTACCTGGGTCAATGGTATTAGTAATTTCATTGAGCTGGCATGTGTGCTTGTGTGTGTGTATATATGTGTGTGTATGTGTGTGCACATGCATATGTGTGTGTACATGTATGCCCATGAGTATGTATATATAATTAAGAGCATGGAGGGAAACCATGTATTCATTTTATCTGGAAGGACGAGTAGGAAGATTCCTATCACAAATTCAAAACTTTACTAACCAATAAATTACTGACTACTGTCTTCCCACAGCTTTTCTTTAAGAGTCTGTGCATCTATAGCAGGCCAGAGCATCTCAAATACAATAGGTAAGAATATTTTCATTTTTATGCTATCCTATGCAAAGTAAACATGATGTACTTCTCTGCACAGACAATAGAAAACTAAAGAGCCCTTTGTGAACACTCGAGTTGTTATTATATTTAAAACTATCAAATTAATACTGCTTTAATCATGGGCAGCAGCTATAAAAAACATAATTGATAATTATTGGGAAAGTGGCATGTGTGGGTTTTTTTTTGGGGGGGGAGTAAAGTTACAAAACGTGGGCTGTGGAGACAGCTCAGTTGTGCATTCTTGCTGAGCAAGCATGAGGACCTAAAGTGAAGTCTTCAGTACTATAGAAAAGCCAAATGTGGCAGATGCCTCTATGATCCCAGTATTGGAGAGGTAGAGACAGGCACTTTCCAGATCTCCCTGGCCAGCTACCCTAGCCAAACTGGTGAGCTTCAGGCTCAATGAGAGACTCTGTCTAAAACAAATAAGTGGGGGTGGGGGGATCAAGTAAGACACCCAGTGTCACCCTCTGGCTTCCACGTGCACACATACTCATAAACCACACACACACACCTGCATACATAAACACATGAACAAGTGCTCACACATACACCACACATGCATGCAAAGCTACAAAATAATTAGATACTGGGCATGATTTTTTTATACATCAGCTTATGTATGATCCAACTATGAAAGGAAAAGGTTTTCCTGGTTAAGCATCTTGAAAGGAGTCCCGTCCCCCATCCCCTGCAGTGCTGCATTTGCCTGATGCCTTCCCAGCATGATTCTGTTTACTCCCTGTCTGTCTGTCCTTTAGCCCTGATGGCTGAGGTGCAGTTAGATTTCCTGAAGCAAAAGGGAGCCATCAAGCGGACACTCTTCCTCCACAACCACGAGTCCCAGCTCACCTTCCCCTTTGTGATGAAGCAGCAGAAATTCCTCCACTGCCAGGATTTTATGGTTTACCTTCGAGTAAGTTTTCTGGAAATCCCCTCTAGGATTTATCATGTTCAAATCCAAATTCTAACTGTTTCTATCTGGTTAACCATCACGCTTGCCATGGCCCTCCACATCTGTCTATTCTCGCTTTTCCGGAAGGAGACTCTGGCTTAAGGTAGGATACTTTCTTGCTGACCCTGGCTTCAAACTGCCCAGTGATTTGTTCCTCTTAATCTCTCAGGCTTCTTGTCTGTTTTGGACAAAATGTTGATAACAGCATCTCACTCAGGGGGCCTTCATTCTTAACTGCCTCCCCTCCCTCATACATAAAAGTTCAACACAATTTATTTGATTTTTTTTTTTAACCTATGTGGGTATGTCCTGTTAGATTTTATCAGGATACATTTAGAACTGGCTTGGGAAAACATTTAGGCAACCAATCTTTCATTAAAAAGTAATGTGTAATTGTGCTTATAGAGGTGATATGGTTTTACAAATCCTTGTGAAATTTAAAATTCAAATTATCTGGAACCCAATTATCCACCGTCCTGTGTGCCAGATGTTAGAGAGTGATCAATGGTCCCATTCATTCTCTTCCCACCAAGGCTTAGTTCACAGGGAGAATCCTAGTGAGGACTAAAGGTTCACAACTACACTTTAGAATGAGAACCCAGGCACGTGGTCCCCCTCCCCAACTTAGTAGGACCTTGGTTAGCACAACTGAAAGGCAGGAGGCTGGCTGCATGCTTAGTGCTTGGTGCTAAGTGTTTAGTGCTTAGTGCTTACTTCTCTCTCCTCACCCAGGGAGGACTCCTGTTTCTTTATCCAAGGAACCTTCAAATGTGCTAAAGGAATATTGTTCATAAAATGACTTAAAGACATAGTAAAGGGGAAAAGAGAAGTAAGACGTTTTCTTCCTCTGAGCCCAGCAGAACCTTCTGGCAGCTTCATCAAAACAAAAAATCCTGGGTCATGATGTTCTTTGGCATGCATGGTATATAAGTGTAATGTTTTACTCGGTGACTTGACCGATTCTGTGTCAGGTGTTACAGGTCTGGGGTGTGTGGTGTTACAGATCTGGGGTGCCTGAAAATCTCCTTTAGACAGTGCTTCTCAACCTTCCTAATGCTGCAACCCTTTGATACAGTTCCTCAAGTAACCCTAGATCATAAAATTACGTTTGTTGCAACTTCATTACTGTAATTTTACTACCGTCATGAATCATAATGTAAATGTCTGATTTCAAGATATCTGATATGCAACCCCTATGAAATGGTCATTGAACCCCCTAACAGTGTTTCACCCCACAAGTTGAAAGCCATTGCTCTAGAGTATCCCAGGATAGCCCTGGTTCTAAGTGATTTTACCACTGCACTTATGCATGCCAGCTACTGCAAACCACATACATCAGCTCCCAATTCATCCTGTTGCTGTGAACATTCACTAACACTGACAGGAGTTCATAGACTTGTCATAGACTAACATCTTGCAGTCATTTCACGGGCCTGAGTTGGTGATTACTTTTTCCTAGGATGAAACTGAATTCCGAGATAAATTATCTCCAATCAACATCAGCCTGAACTACAGTTTGGATGATTCCACCTTTAAAGACAGCCTGGAAGTGAAGCCAATTTTGAACCACTATAGGGACAATGTAGTTACTGAGCAGGTTAGTCTTTGAGCCAAGGGCCTGAAGGCTTTTTCATTGCCATTCTCAGGAGAGAGATGTTCCATGATCTGAAGATGAAAGTCAGACCCTCTATTTCCATCTGTACACAGGTATTTAGCATTAGGGACAGGATCCTGACATGTTTCCTTATGGTACTTTTGGAAATCTTTCTTCACTTATGCAATTAAGATTTAATTTGTTCAAATGTAGCAGTAATGGAAGGAATGTAACCAGTAATTCTCACAACAGTGTCAGTTAGCATCATCTACAGACATTTCAGAACAGTCTGGAAATGGGTTATAAAATAAGATCTATCAACATGTCGTTTTCCGTCATAGCGTGTGGAGTTGTGTAGACGTCTATGAAGCAGCAGGAAAGCTTAGGCTCCGTTGATGGAATCCTTTCCAGTCATCAGGAGGAAGGATGTGAGTTGAGCTTTCTCAGATTCTTTCTGATGCTTCCCTTGCTCAACACAGGCTCACATCCTGGTGGACTGTGGAGAAGACAATCTATGTGTTCCTGACTTGAAGCTGTCAGCTAGACCGTAAGTTTAAATAAATAAATGTGTGCACCACACCTGGTGGTCTCTGGGTGTTTACTTAAAGCTTCTTTTGAGAAAGTATATGCTTCCAAGAAATGGAGGAGGAAAAGTGATTCACGGAATTCCTTAGCTTGGCTACACTTCGGATTTGCCTCTGATCTGGTCAGTTCTCTGTCACTGGTGTCAAGTGACACAGCCCGAGATCTTGCCTGGGCCATCTCATCTTTCAGCAAGCATCAGAGGGCTAAAAGTGTTTTTGTTGAAAGTAAACTCATGTGTGGTGTGGCTCAGGTTCTATTTACTTACCTCAGTCAAGTGAGAAAGGGTTCAGTCCACACCTTAACCAAACTTGTTTTTGTAGCACCCCATGACTCAAAGGCCTCCTTAAAACTGTCAAAACAAAATTAATTTTAATTTACTGGGGTTGGGGGGCCCGGGTAAGACTTAAAAGACACACTGGGGGGTCAAGCAGAAGGTGTCTGAAAGTCAAATGAGAATCAAAGGGCTCCACAGTCACCAGTAAAGGAGAGCCTTGACTAACTGCACTGCTGTGTGAGGGAAGAAATAGTAGTTGGGACTGAAACATCGCTGGCTGGAAAAGCAGGGCTGTGTTCCTCTCACCCAGAAATGCCTAAACTACCAGCGTTTGGAATCTGTTTGCTAATCTCTCAAGGGAACATGCCCCAAAGTTCATAATTTAATAAGTGTCAAAAGCAATAGCTTTGAGGTGGGGTCAAAAGTGGAAGAGGCATTTCTGAACATTGGTTTCATTTGCAGTTCAAAGTGAGCTAAATTTCCTTAAAATACCTCAAAACCCCTCGCTCTTCCACTTGAGATCCTGTTTCCCTGCCTGTTTCTCTCTCTCTCAGCATCCTTGATGCTGGGTGACCTTCCTCTCACTGTCTGAAGGAGCTGTCTCTCCCTGCAGCCCACCCTCCCGCTGTGTGTTCTCAGTGATATGAAGGAGCTGGGGACCCTTCAGTCTGGTTCCGAAGTCAAATGTTAAATTTGCAGGAATTCCAGTAGCTGACCACTCTGTGCATCGATGGCTTCAAATTGGTCATGGTGGGGGGCAGGGCACAACACTGGAATCCACAAATGATATGTATCAGTTTTATTTTTAAGAACAGAATGTTAAATAGTTGCTTGCACACCATGGAGAACATTATTCCAACTTCTCCATTCAGAAATTGTTCTCTTAAATCTCCATATGGGCTTTCCGGACCATCTACCTTCTTTCTCAGTCCTAGCCTTACATTTACCAGTTTCTCTCTTTTTTCTGCTAAATCATTGTTTTTCTTGGTTTGTTTGTTTGTTTATTTGTTTGTTTTGAGACAGACTCCTGCTATGTAGCTCAGTAGTCCAGGATGGTCTCAAATTTCCAATTCTCCACACCAGTCTCCTCAATGCTTAGATTTTCAGGTTTTCAGTCTTTCTCTTTCTCTCTCTCTCTCTCTCTCTCTCTCTCTCTCTCTCTCTCTCTCTCTTTTCTGCTAAATCCTTATTTTCCTTGGTTTGTTCCTTTGCATGTTTATTTGTTTTAAGACAGATTCCTGCTGTGTAGCTCAATAGTCCAGGATGGTCTCAAACTTCCAATTCTCCCTTGGCAGTCTCCTGAGTGCTTAGATGTACAGGCACACATTATTTAAATGTTTTAAATAGAATATTCATGAAGGCAGTGATGGAGAATTTGCATAATCATCATTTTTTAAACTGTATTTTTAGAGATAAGCATCAGATAATTATTGGCGATGAAAATCACCTAACGCTTATAATAAATGCACGCAATGAAGGAGAAGGGGCCTACGAAGCTGAGCTCGTCGTTACGATCCCGGAAGAAGCCGATTACGTCGGGATCGAGCGCAACAACAAGGTAAGGCTGGAATCCGAGTAAATGTCAAGTCTGAAACAGGCTGGGTCTTTCCTCTTAAAAGATCAGAATGGTGCCTTCCTTTGTCAGCTCATAATAGCAACGAGCCAGGAAGAAGGTGGACTATGGAATATTAAAGTCGCTCTCTGCCACAGTACAAAGATAAGTTGGCCAAAGACTGGGAGCTGAAGCGAGGCAGAGAAAAGAGCAGCCAAAGAGGCAGATGACTCATTTCTCAGGCTAACCCCCTCTCCTCATTGCCTTTGTAAACCCTGGTTTGAGTTCCTCTAAGTTCCAAGCAGATCGAAGGAGGTCTGGTTTTTATTACTAGTGATGGAAGAACAGCCAACCAGTCCTGCTGAGCCCTGATAACAGCCTGGACAGGAACTGCAAAGGAAACAAATTCATTTGTCTTTCTTCTTTGTCTGAATTTTTGGAACTAAGACCAGAGAAGAGCCTGTTTCTTCCTGGTGTGCCACTGTTCAATGTCCCTGTTTATTGAAAAGGTACCAGTGTTATTTATGACCTTCTGGATCATTACCAGAACAAGATTCTTCCCACTCAGCGTGTCCTGGGAACCTGTCCTATTGTTTTGTCAATAAAAAAACAACAACAAAAATCATTCTAAATAGGCCAGTTATGCCAGCAGCCAGGAGGCTTGGGCAAATGGATCCATGATTTGAAGACCTCCCTGTGCTACAAATCAAACCCAAGAAAAAGACTGGGACAAATAAGCAAGCAAACCAAACCATCATTGTAAACGCCTGATAGACTGACAGTCCCGGCATTTCAGAGTATTCGGGATGTTCAATTAAGGGCAGAAACGAAGGTTTGCATTCTTTCACAGGCATAAAGATAACACAGGCACTCAATAAACACTTGCGGATGGATTTACTTAGCTAAAATTTATTATGTGTCTACCACTGTCTCAAGACCACATGTTCTAAGGGACTTCCACAGTCTAATGACTGAACTATGTCATGGAAAGTGATCTGTCCCATGTGATGCTGTCACTGCATGAGCCTTTAAAAACATGTAGACAGAGCCTGGTGTGGAGATGTATCCTTACAATCCTAGCAGTTGATCACAAATTCAAGGCCAGCCTGTACATAGAGGACCCTGGAGGGGGGGGGAGAGGGAGGGAAGGAGAGAGAGAGAGAGAGAGAGAGAGAGAGAGAGAGAGAGAGAGAGAGAGAGAGAGAGAGAGAGAGAATTGGGTGAGGAAGAAAGAAAGAGGAAAGACAGAATGGATAAATGAAAGAAGAAAAGGAGAAAGAAAAAAGGAAAAAAAAGTTAGGGGACAAAAATTTTTCTATTTCCATTTCTAGTCTCATAGATTCTCGTATTTTTTTAATTATTTTCTCAATTAAAAATAAAAAATAAAATGACCTACCTAATCAGCAACCAAGTATCTTTGACACTTAAAATCATTATGCATTTCTATTGAAGAAAGTGATTTAAAAATATCTGCACTCATCAGGTTGTGTCCCAAACATTTTACTGCCAATTACACCTTAGTAAAGCGATTTAAAATGATCATGCAGACATGTTCAAACCCATCCTCCTTGGTAGCAACAACAGTTAGAGGGAAAAAAAATCTTCCTGCTCTTCTTCGGTTGTCCTGGTATTTCCTTTCCTCCACTGCAAGCCTTAGCATCTGTTGATATTCTAATTTCTCCAAGGAATGACTGAAATCCTCCTCCATCTTCTCCTTCCTCCAGTAGTGACACTTCACACTTGTTCCTCTGTTGAAGTTATTTCAGTATCTAGAAACCAGAGGGTAGTGCAACTCATTCAATACATCCATGGTAGGCTTTTCAATTGAAAAATGCCACCTCATGATTAAACCCTCTGCAAGCAAGAGGAACGAAAGAGAAGGCTGAAGAGATGGCTCAGGTGCTAAGAGCACTAACTGCTCTTACATATCCTACCACCCCCCATGAGCAGCTCACAGACACTGTAACTCCTCATGATCTGACAGTCTCTTCTGGCAGCCGCGTACATGGGAGAGCATAAGCTCGCCTACACACACACATACACACGCACTCAAGAACACATACACTCACAGACAGACACATGCACATGCACACAACTAAAATTACATCTATTCAAAGAGAGAAGAAAAATGTCACCTACAAATGCTTACATGCAAATGATACATAAACAAATATAAACATGTAACTTAAATGTGTTATTTAAAAAAAAAAAAAAAAAAACATTTCTGGGCCTCCCTTGTATTTTCACTTTCATCCAGTTTGCTGTTCACTTGGCTGCAAAAAAAAAAAAAAAAACAAAAACAAAACCACCAGAGAGGCTTATCACTCTATCTTTGACTATAAACATTGTAACGGGCATTATTCATAATGTCATTTTAACACTAAACTACCCTTTTTAAAAATTCTTTGTCAATGTCCCTTAGGTAGAGACTTTACTGGATCTTTACATTTTTCAGGAATAAACTGCATTTGTGTTTTAAGTTGTTTGAAGTTTCTGGACTTAAAAATCAAAACTCAGTATAAGAAACTTTATCATATCAAAGGTTTGTCTCATGAAGAAATATAGTATTATCTGATGATAAGTTTTGGTGTTCTCTCTTGGGAAACTTTCATCTTCTAGAAAAATGAAATTGAAATGTCTATGCTATTACAGTTACATATATAATCAAACCTACCACTTTAACTAGTATATGTGGCGTGTGTGTGTGTGTTTATGCATGTGTGCATATGTGTGGACATGAACTCACCCATATACAGATGCATGGTGTATGTGTCAGGTGTATTATATGCTGGTATGTCCGGAGGCTAGAGGTTGCTATCAGAATACCTTTTTCAGGATACACTTCCTCACTCTTTAATTGTTTTTGGCAGTCTCTGTCATGAAACTTGCATCTAGCTCTGTTAACTAGACGAAAACTAGCCTGAGTCCCTGGAGTCCACCTATCTTCAGCCCACTCCACCTCCACCCCCAGTAAAGGCATTTGCCACCATTCTTCAACTTTATGCAGATGTTGGGAATCCAATCTCAGCTCATCTGTGCAGTAAGCACCTTAATGCACCAAGCCATCTCCCTAGCCCCGTTTAGATTATCAGTAACACACACACACACACACACACACACACACACACACAGTTGTATAACCACCACTAACATCCAACTACAGAACTCATTTTCCCAAGATGAAGCTCTATGTCCATTGAAAAACTAATTCTCTATTTCTTCTCCTCTCCATTAGAAGTCTTCCTTCTATCCATCTGTGAATTTAACTCTTCTAGATAGATACTTTGTTTACATCCCGACTCAAATCTCCCCCAATCACCTTACCTTTGCCAATCTTCATAGCTAGACTTCTCTCTCCTACATCCACATGGCTCTCCCCTGCATTTTCTGTCTCAGAGAGTAATACCTGTATCTACCTGATGTCTACAGCTTCAAACCAACCAGAAGTCTGTCTGATCCTTATCCTTCACTCCATGTACTAAAATTGCTGCTGCCTTCCTCCAGGCTGACACGACTTATAACAGAATATTACCTGTCTCCTCTCCCATCTCCCCATCCTCCCTCCAACCTCCTCTCCCATCTCCCCATCTCCCCATCATCTCCCCATCATCTCCCCATCATCTCCCCATCATCTCCCCATCTCCCCATCTCCCCATCTCCCCATCTCCCCATCTCCCCATCTCCCCATCTCCCCATCTCCCCATCTCCCCATCTCCCCATCTCCCCATCTCCCCATCTCCCCCTCCAGCCTATTTGCTGCACAGGGACCATCTTTCTAACAAGCAAGTCTGACTATGTTAGCATCTGGCTTAAAGCCTTCAGTAGTTTTCTGGGTCAGACTCAAATCCTTCAGAGGGTTCACTCTTCATGCTCTTTCTTCTTCTTGTGTTATCAGCATCTCTTTCACACACACACACACACACACACACACACACACACACACACACACTCCAAATTCCAGGTGGTGTGATTTTCTGTTCTATTCCCCATCACGCTCTTCCCCCAGACACACTAGTTCTAAAACTTCACCCTCTTCAGAGACCTGACTCCTTCCTATTTATCCTTCAGGTCTTCATACTAATTAAGACCTACTAACAACTGCAGTGGTTAATAAAGAAGACAACCAGCACTTACTGTGATGGTCTGGGTACTGCTCTGAGCTTTTGCATGCATTGAATTTATATGACCATGATAATGACCTTACAGAGAAGAATCAAATTTGTCCTAGGTTTCATAGATAAGGAGACAGCACTGTGCTTCAATTACATAGTTGTTGTATTGCAGAACCAAGACTCAGGTCTCAGCTGTTTTGAACCACCAATAAGCCCTGTCCCCATCAGCTCAGATGCTACCTTCTCCAAGATGTCCTCATTGCATAAATATGCATGCATATCTTCCTTAAATCCTACTTTCTAATTTAAAAAAACCACCAAACTCTTCTGTAATTATGTTTCCATTGCTTGCTACAAATCACTGGTAGAATTGTTACAATGATTGGAAATTCAGTAAGGACTTGGGAGTCTTGTTTACCTGATTGGTAGCAGGCCCAAGATAAATATTTTCAGTGACTGAATAAAGAGTGAATAGTATTCTAAAAGCTATAAATGGATTAGTACAAAAATGTCCCTGGAACCACTGAGAAAAATAATGTAGAAATGTCTAGAAAAACAATTGGTCTCTTTTTGGTTTTTTCATCAGAGAGAGGAAATAAAGACTAAACAAAGAAAAGAGGGTGGAGGTGATGTGGGAGGGAAAATGTTTCAGTTGATATCAACGGGCTTGTTGAAAGCTGGGAAAATGTACCCGTGGGAGCTGGCAAGATGGTTCAGCAGGTTAAGAACATGTATTGCTCTTGCTGAGGACCTGGGTTCAGTTCCCATCACTGACATATTAGCTCAAAACTCTCCATAAATCCAATTCCTTCTTCTGGCCTCTTTGGGCACTAAGCATGCAGGACATATACATACCTACAGGCAAAATACTCAGAACACATAAAATGATTTTTATTTTTAAAATAAAATGTTTTAAGGAGCTTGTCAAATTTATTAACTGTAGAAACTAAATCTCTTAGTTACAGTCAAGGGGAACATGGATACTTGCAAAAGCTTTTAAATTTTAATTAATTTTAATTTTGTTTTGCCTTATGATTAATAATTTTGGGGTGAAACATCTCTATATGGTCGCTCCTAGTTGTGAGCTTTAAAAATGAATACCTGATACCTACCTTTGAGTAAAGAGATATTACTAGCTTTGGAAAGATGCTTTTTCACTCCTTCATGATGACTGGCATGTCTTCTGTAAGGTATTTGTAAAGAGCTTGTGCTAAATGGTACCTCCAAGTTTCTTGTGCGTGTGTGTGTGTGTGTGTGTGTGTGTGTGTGTGACATGCATGCCTGGGTAATACTCAGAGTGGGCATCTCCTTGTAGTATCCTCTTTAGGAGACAATGAGTGAGCTGTTTCAGCTCTTCTCTGCGCTTTGTGTAGACCCTGCTCCAGACACTGACACAGGACAGCTTCCAGTAGCCCTGCCCTCCTAAAGCTTACACACTCAAATGCATAGAGTATAGAATTCCTCATGAAGAGACTGGAGGGTTTGGTTTTGTTTTCCTTTGTTTTGGGGAAGGGTGCCTTGGGGGTGGCTGTGTCCCTAAAGTAAAAGGGAACAGAGAAACATTTCTAAAGCTTTCACTTGAAAACCTGATACTGTTTCCTTAGGTAAAAATCCCAGAAACACTAACAGATGAACAAAGTACCATCTCGGTAGAAAGCTTCATCTACTTAATTCCCAGAAGTCACCCAAAGGAGGCTCCATTATGAAAGCCATCCATGCAGCTTTCATATCTTAGGGGATGAAGGTGGCAGCCTACAGTTTGGTGGTATATAGTGAAATGGCAGAATCTGTAAGAAGTTCTCACCAAGTACAGCATTGGGTTTTGAGAGATGGGAAAAGAGTTGGAGTGGAAAGTGAAGAGTGGATTTCCAGACCATGGCTTTAGCACAGACGAAGGTGAGCTGGGAGGGGCAAAAGGCTGAAAAGAGAAGGCTTAAGAGTTACCCAGCAAAGGACAAGAACCTCTTCAAACTAAACTTTTCACAAATTTCAAACTAGATAGGAAGTTATAGGAAGGACATAGAAAGAACCAGTTAAACATAAATCTAAAATATTAGTCAGAGAACCTGGTGTGGTACAATACAGTTGGACCATTAAATCGATGTGTATAGATATGGAAATTCCTCAGTGAGACCTGAGGCATTGGTGGTTTCGTGCCTGAAACTCCAAACCCTGGGATCCAACACCCTCTTCGGGCCTTTAAACTCAAACATGCACGCATGTGCGCGCACGCACACACACACATACACACACACTCATACACACATACACACACAAACCATAGTTTTTCAAGAAATAAAATACCACAATAAATTGGTATTTATTATTCTTTGGTATGCTAACCTAAGAGGTTTATTTTTTTAATCACATCTTAAATATTTGAAAGATTGAACACATTTGATAGAATCTTCCTAAAATTCTTTTGATGTGCAGAAATTTGGGTTTAAGGCAGTTTTGCTATATCTGGCCAGGGAGACATAATAACCGCATGCATCCTGTTGCTTCGCTCCTGTGGTATTAACGTAAGGGCTAAATCTGTTTGCTCTTACTTGACCGCTTTTTGATCTTAATGTTCTGACTTTAACATTAAGGTTTAGTCAAAGTACAAAATGTTCACATAAATCCCGTTTGAGTCTCTTATTCCGCAACAAAACACAGTGTTCACACAACTTTTCTTAAAGTTTAACTTGTCCCGTGTTTTATTCTTGAGTCAATGGTATCGGATTAACTTTGTGCGGTGTGACCCACGCAGGTGTTTGAAATCAAGGGGAGCGCTCAGGCCTCCCACACTGCCCGCCACAGGTTGTAACTCATCCTGCCCCTGACCTCCACAACTGTGTTCTTTCCTCCTCCTTTCTCCGTTGCAGGGACTGAGGCCCGTGAGTTGTGAATACAAGATGGAAAATGTGACCAGGATGGTGGTGTGTGACCTTGGGAACCCGATGGTGACTGGAACAAATGTAAGAGAGTGCCGGCAGTCCTCACTGATCTCGGGCTAATTGGATTTTACAGAGGACTAGTGGAAAACTCCCCAATTAGCACTCAGCAAACAGCAGCTAAAGCAGATTGGGCAGGAAATTGCTGGCATGGAGGGATTTAGCATTTTAACCTACATGAGGTGATAATGGCGGGTCAGATACACAAGAGATCTCGGCTTTCACACACTGTCTCTGTAGACTGCACGTTACAGCTTAAGATCACAGAAAGGCAATGGCAACATTTGCACCTCGGGATTTTGCCTTTTATTCTTTTCTTCTAATTCTAGTGGAGATTTTTAAACTACAATGCTAAGTTTAAAAAACTTTAAAATAAGCTACTTAGGAGGGCTAAGGATGTTGCTCCCTCAGTGGAATGCCTACCCAGTGCACACAGAGCTCTGGAGTTTGATCCCCAGTACTGAGTAAGCCAACTGACCAGGAGTGGGGTCACATGCCTGGAATGCTAGCACTCAAGAGCAGGCAGAGAGAGGAGAATTTATTTGGGATCATCCCCAAGCTACAGTGAGTTCAAGGCCAGCCTGTGCTGTATGACGCTCGGTCCAAAGTTGGGGAGGGGTAATTTTAAAATAGATTAGCAAAGAAGACTCTTTTCCGGTATGCCTTCCATATAAATATGACAGTGTTTTATGTGTGAAATAGTCACAGTCTGGTTTGTGAATGATCTTTACTAGGTCTAGCTTTGAAAAAGAGCTCGAGACAGACTGCAGCAGTAAGAGTGTTCAGCTTGCTTCCAGAGGATTAGAGTTCAGTTGTCAGCACCTATGTTGAATAACCCACAACCAACGTATAATTCTAGCTCCAGAGGGTCCAACCCACTCTTCTGGTCTCCATGGCCTCCTTTGTCATCCACACACATGTGACATACACAGACACACACACAAACAAATCAACCAGTCACATTTTAAATAAAATATATTTGAAAAATAATACAAAGGATCATAGCAATGAAAGAAAAATAACGCCTATTAATGATTTCTCAACTCAGGATCGTTTACAGGCAGAAAAGCTACTTTATCCACCTACAGTTTGAGGATGGAAGAGCAACACCCCATAATAAATATAGTAGTAGCAACTTTGAGGTCAAGGAACAGATTCTAAAATCTGAAAAAGTTGCACAATTAAACCACAAGAAAGAGAACTTAACACAGTCCTCTACTTAAAATTAGGTGTTTCTCTTATCAGTGAAATTGCCTGTTTCAAAAGAACTTTGTGAAAATTTATGATTGCCTAGGTCTGTCTGAGAACATTTCCTAGCCAGCTCCAAACAGTGATGCCCCATGGCCATTCTTTAAAGGGCGCTCTGGGGTCATTGTAACTTATCCTGAGCATCCCTGAGGTCCAGAGTCTTACATTTCAAAGATGCTGATAAGTCTTCTAGCAAATAAATCTTTCATTCCAGTGTTTCACAAACTTAACTTAGTATCTGCATCACTTTCTTAAATAATATCTCTTCCCAACTTACACTTCAGGACGATGTGTACATCAAATAATAGTTTTTCCTGTTTACATTATTGCATTGCAGTGATCTTGGGTATTTAAAAATATGTGGCTAGCTGGAACACTATAAACTTACTTCTTGTATAAAAATATTAACAAACTTTATAAAACCATTTTCACGCACGTCAAATTCCAGTAACTGATTTCTGTTAGTTCCCATGGATCGAGTATCTTCTGTGTTCCAAGCCCAGCACCAGAGAGTAACCACTTTAATGCTGTCTTACTGCACTTCACCTAATTTTCTAGACAAGGACACTCTGGACTGGAAAAGTCAAACACATTGCCCGAAGTCACACAGATGATGAAAGGCAGAAACAGGATTCCAACCAGGCCTGACCACAAAGCCGGTGTTCTATCTGGTCTGCAATGCTGTGGGAAGAAGTTGAGGGAAACTGATGAGCAGCAGATGGGATGTTTACAGAGGAGATATGAAAGATAGGCTGAGCATCCCGCCCCCAGCATCCTCTTAGTTAGAAACTAGCAACCCCTCTTGCTAGTTTTCAAGGAAATAAATCCAACCACTTGACATGATACAAAGATATTTACCTAAAAGACAAGAAAAAAACAGATTTGAAAACAGGTTATCCGTGTCAGCATCTACAAACACAGTCACTCATTCTTGTTCAGTATTGAGTGTGTTAAATCTAGTCTGGAGACAGTCTAAAATCACCAATACCTGTCACTAAAGGTGGACTAAAAGCTGCCCGCCATTGTCATACTGAGAAAAGGGTGTAAATGGCAGAATAGTTTGAACCATGGAAGTGTTTATGTGAGAGGCCATCAATCCATTTCACCAGCAAATAATCCCGAGAAGGCAGGGAAGTAAATTGTTTAGATTCGTTTATCTCTAGGTCCCTAGTAGAAGAAACCTAATAGGGTTCTTATCTTGCCCTGTAATGCCCTCAAACACATCTAATTTTATTGCTTTCTGTTTTGTTATTAAACATGTTGATTCATTTGCGTCTTCATTATGTACTTTGAGAACACACTCTGGCCATGGAGTGGAGCAAATTACAGATGGAAATGTAGTCCAGTCCTGGCCTTTACAAAAGTACAAATAAATAAATCACCAGGAATATTTATCCTAGGCCTAAAATTTTCTAAAAAGTTTTCAAAAGTTAAAAAAAAAAAAAAAAGTGACTTTAATTTTAATGTAATCTTGTCAACTCAGTATTCAGAAGTCTGACTTCTAATTTTTAAAGGGGAAAGTTGTTTACATGTAGCTGCCATGGTGTTATAAAATAGTTATTATATGCTAATAAAGTTCATAACTTGCAGATTTCTCTAAAAAAAAATAACAAGACAAATAGGCCAAAAGCGTTTTAGTTAATATATATAATTTTAAAAAATACTTATTCTATTTTGTTTATGTGTGTGTGTATATATGTATGTATATATATATATATATATATATATATATATACACATATATATGAGAGAGTATATGCCCACATCTGTGGAACTGCCCCATGGACAAGAAGGAGCAACAAGGACTCTTAAACACTGAGCTATTATCCCTCCAGACCTGCTGTAACAATTACAAACAGGAACTTGTCACATCTTACTTTGTCATCACATTATATGGATTGTTCTGTAACCAGGACCAACTTCAGGTAGCCTTCATCACAATACAGGGGAATTTCCAGGAGAAACTGTCACACTGTGTATGGGGTCCTCCTATGAATACTTTTGTGTCCCATGTGTGTTGTTTTTTGCTTCTAGTTCTCTCTGGGCCTCCGATTTGCTGTTCCTCGTCTTGAGAAAACAAATATGAGCATTAACTTCGATCTTCAAATCAGAAGGTTAGACTCCTACACGCCGACTCTGTTAACATCACTCTCTCTCAAATGATGAGCTACATGGTGGCCGAGGGCCTGCACATTACAATTTCTCCTCAGATGAGAATCAAGAGTTTCACAGCCCCATTCTTCTTTATTATTCTCAATTATTTCAGCTTCTTTGGTATTGTGAACTTTGAAAGTGATTAAATAATATAGGTCAGGGTGTAAAATAGTCAGATTTTTATCTTGAACAGCTCCCCAGTCCTGCTGATTCACACTGACTTTCCCTCCTCTCCAGACACAGGGCTGTTGTGCTATGCTGTACAGGACTGTGCTACAGTATACCATAGACAGTAAAGTACTGGACCCACTCTAACCATATGCATTCAGCAACCAGTTGCTGGCTCCTTCCTGGGGCAAACTCTGAAAGAAAAAAAAAGTCTCGCAAGTGAAATCTATAATTTCCTAAATGTTCAGAAAGGACAGAGTCTAAGGATGGTCTGAGTGGTTTCTCTGTGGTAAGTCAAGGTGACATAGCCCTGTTTGAGGACCAGGTCATTCTCTTGCAACCTTAAGGCACGCAGACAGCTGCCCATGGGTGACTATTCAAATATCTGGCCATGACTTTGCCCTTTCCTTATCCATTCTGTTTGTTATTTTGTAGACAGAGCTATTTCATGAACAGAAAGACCCACAGAAAAATAAAGCATGCAGGCTGGGATTTCCCAGATATGGACTGCAGTGCAATGAATTTAATGGCTCTAGACTCATTAGAAGAAAAGAAAAATAAAATAGATATAAAGTTATACAATTAATATATAAAGTATATATTGTGGTATTATTGTGTTATATGTGAACTCTTCCTCATTGAGAAATACAAATCTGACTAATGAGACGCCCTGTCAAATGGACCTTTTTACTTTTATTTTTAGTCAAGCATTTGAAAGTCTTTTAAAAACATGAATATAGATGTCATACGGTACTTTCCATGATTATTTATATCTTGCCTAGTATATGGAACCCTTGTTGTAACATATGAATAGCTGTAAACTTGGTGTCTGTCACTTGGCTCTCAAATACTATGTAATTTACCTTAATATCTTATAAGATGAAGGAATATTAGAGTGTGATAGGTTTTATGATAATTACTCTGAGTGGCAGATTACTTTCTTACATCCATAAAAACTACATCTATATAAGGCTTAGAGAAACCTTAGGATAAGAATGGAACCGATTAAATCTAATGTGTTAGCAGTCCTTTCCCTATCCACACTTAAAGCCTGATCCAGCTTTCTAGGGAAAGAAGTCTTCTACCTGGCTCAGATGTTCATTTCTCCGAAATTGGCTCCTTCTTGGTTGTAAGTGGTTTTCTGGTGACTCTTAGAACTTTAAATTTTTGCCCATATTAATTCTGGGGTCTGATTCTCTTGTAATAATTCTTCATTCTATCCAAATATTATTAAACCAGTTTTTCACATCCACCAAAACATATATTCCCCCAAAGGTTCACAATTCTTCAATTTTTAAAATCCTGTGAGTGTGTATTAACAAGCTTAAAGAGAGGAAATCTTAAAGTGAAGGGTTTGATATCACCTTAGACAGAAGCCTGAAGCGTCTGTTTCTTCCCATCAATGTTGATGACATTGATCCTTCATGGGCATAAAACCTGTGTCACTTGGGAAAAGACACCTCTCATATAAAAACACATACCCCTCACCTAGGAGGACCACCTAGGACTAAGAAACAAAGCAAATACATTGCTTCCTTCTTGGGTTTTAGATAAGAGAACTGATGCAAACTGTTGCTTATCAAAGGGACAAGAGGTCCTATATAATGTCCTAAGTGGGCATCCCCAGATCCACCATGCAGACCATAGCCTAAACAATTAATTCACCAATGAAGGATTGAATCTGGTGGAATCAGAAATGGCCAAATGATCAACCTTCACCGTCTTCTAAAAACAAGTCATAATTTCTGCTCAAGACAATTGCAACTGCTTTTAAAATTATAAAAATGCAGAAAAAACCCTTGGACATTCATCAGAAATCAAATTCCCAAAAGTATTGGAGAAATAAAAGAATATGACAACAGCTGCACACAAAAATACTAAAGCATTTGAAAGGCGTTCATCTGTATGTTCTGCTGGCTAACTCCAGAGATGTAAGAACTTTCTGAGGTGGCCCTGCATTCAAGTTAAATGTGTTCCAACAAAAAATAAATTAAGCCAAATGCTCCCCAGCCTCTACTCCACCATGTACTGGTTACCACAATCCAGAGCAAATGCTTGTTTCTATATATTAAAGTCAGGAGATAGGTTGGCTTCGTCTATTAATACACTTAAAATATTTCCTGTTGCCAAATAAGGGCATTAAATGGTCTCTCAAAGCCCTAGATCCGAATGGGGGACTCTGTCTCCACCCTGAACAGCAGGACACAGTTACACACACACACACACACAGGCACCTTTGTAAACATCCTCGAAGTTGCTTTCTCAGCAAAGGTTAGATGACATGTTTGCATGTAGCTATGGTATTAGTGAAGGAAGATTCCTTCCAGGACAGAAGTCCAGGAAGCATCTGAGTTATATATCAAGCCAGATCCTTCCTTACCAGGAGACTTCATCAATACTGTGAGGCTAGAAAGCACCGGCATACTGTAAGGAAGCACTCATTAAGCAGTCGAGGACTGCTCTGTGTCAGCCATTGCTCTTACTGAATTTCAGAGGAGATGGCTCAACAGATGAAGCTACCTATTGCCAAGCCTGATGGTCCAGCTCAATTCCCCAGAACCTACATGGTTTTCCAGGAGAGAACCGGCTCCTACAGCGATTCTCTGACCTTCACCTGCGTGCTGTGGCACATGTACACTCGGACACACCCACACTAACCAAGAATAAATATATGTAATTAAAAAATCAAAACAGTCTCTCACAGCCTCAGGTTAAACTCAGGTTCAAAGACAATTTTCAATAAGCTGAATTTTTTGAACATTTTCTTTTAAAAGGGAAAATAAAGCACACGCCCCCAGATGTAGTAATAATGAAATCAGATGGTCAGAACTGGACTTTAAGCTTTGGAGTGGAAGTCCTTGTAGACTCCATTGCAAGCTTAATAAGGGTAAGTCCCCTGCAGGAAACAAGCCTGACTCCTGCCTGTTTACACCGATTACTAGTGTTTTCAGATGTTAAATTGTCTTATCAGTTAATACAAGCGACCAGGACTTTTCAAAGGCACTCCTGGTTGAAAAGCAGAATTTTATCCAATGTATTCCCAAGCCCAGTCTGGGAAAGCATCAGAAGAAGACTGGTGTGAGTCTATCCTGTTGCCATCTTCACAGTGAGAACTTGTCCAGTGAACCCAAGCAGTCCTCATGAGGACCACGGGGCAGCTTTCTGTCAAACCCAATTACAACCACCACCCATGGTGGCTGTCCCATCACCGAGTGGCTCTGAGGAAAGCATGGCGTGTGGGTAGTGGCTGTATTCAAGGCCCAGGCACTGCTTGAGCCTCTGGGAAGTTCTATTTAGTTTTCCTTACAGCCCCAACTGCTTAACATGTATACTTTTTACAAAGTTCAATTTTGTAGTTGATGAATTAATTATTTTGCTTGAGAGAAAAACAGCAAACAAATTTTTCTGTCACATTCAAAGAGGAATTATGAAACTCACATCCTCTCTGTCTTAAGACTCTTGAAGCATTTCATAAGCACTCACGTCTTCTGAACTGCCTGCTTATGCAATGCCCAGCTTTCTTGTGCCTTTCCATGCTGGGCTTCTAATACATTCCCTGTTCCTTGCCGTGGACAGCTGTAAGTATGTAATGACTGTAAACACTTATTTTATATATTAATATTAACACACACATTATATATATAATATAATAAAACACATTTTAAATTAGTATTAACTTAAGAAAGAAACCATAAGGAAGATAAAATTCTGATAAAACAACATATGGTGTGATGCGTTTTAGAGCCAAACCCAAAAGCTTTCTCAATTATATGCTGTCCTGGATCATGCGTGCCAGGTCTCCATTTTATTAGCATGGAAAATTTGGGCTTGACTGTGCTGTAATTTTCTATCTGAAGAGCACTGAGCATGATATGCCAAGAAGCAAAAGAATTTTTCTTAGGAAGAAGCTGGAACACAAACTCAATTCAGTGCCCTTTGGTTTAGTCTAACTAAAAAATGTTAGCTTTTTCCCATCTCTGATGTGCCTCCAAATGAAGCCCCTCTACCCAAGGGAGAGTTGATTGGTTCTCATAGATCTTAAGACTCTTTATCTCCCTGGACAAATGGTTATGATTATGTAGAATAAATCCCATGGTTTTTTTTTCCAAATGATAAAATTGGAAATGTGGTTCGCTCTTATGATGTACAGAATGTTAATGATTGTGAAAATGTATACTGAAATCATGTCATCATTGTGTTTCAGCTCCAACAAGGACAATCCTGACAGCAATTTCGAGAGTGTGCAAATCAACATCACTGCCGTCGCTCAGGTTGAAATCAGAGGGTAAGTAGTAAATCGTTAAATTTAGTGTTCATATGTAAGACTTAGGGAAGTACTAGGCAAAACTATATGCAAGATTCATGTTCAGTGAATTGACTGCTTTTCATCATTTTCTAATGAGTATTAGTCCATCAGCAATCAAAATAAACCTTGAATTAAGTCTAATACAAGATATCAAGAGGTCATTTAATTACCCAGACCAAGACTTTAGTAACCAAACCAGAAATACACTAATGAGAAACTATATAGATAGATGTTTGATAGATAGATAGATAGATAGATAGATAGATAGATAGATAGATGATAAATACATACAGAGATGCATGATAGATATATACATAACATATATACATACATACATACATAGAAATATAGATAGATACATACATACACAGATAAATACATAGATACATAAATAGATATAGATACATAGATGATAGATAAACTGATTGATAGATAGATAGATACATAGATACATAGATACATGCATACACAGATACATAGATTGATTTATAGATGATAGATAGATACATAGATACATAAATAGATGTATATACATACATACATACATCATACATAGATACATAAATATAGATAGATAGATGATAGATAGATAAACTGATAGATACATAGATACATGCATACACTGATAGATACATAGATTGATTTATAGATGATACATACATACATACATACACAGATAGATACATAGATACATAAATAGATAGATGTATATACATACATACATCATACATAGATACATAGATATATAGACAGACAGATGTATGATGGCCTGGAAGAAAAACCCTCACTTTCCCTACAGTTATTTTAACAGGATGGCCATTTAACTTTGCCCTGTGTCATGGTGAGTTTAATAAACTGCTAGCATAGATGTGAGGGCCAATGGCTCTGGATTCTATATCCCGTTCTTTCCATCCTACTCCTTATAAGTAAGGGCCAATAAAGGGGAGAGAGAAGGAAGAAGGTCAAGGGAAGTCTTTGAATTACTCCCAGATGAGAAACTTTGCCTGACAAAGAAGGAAAATAGACTCTCTAAGTTCTTACCTTACACAAGTGCATGTTTTATTGGTTTCGTTATTGTAATTCTGCTTTCTTCAGATAAATCACTTTGCTAAAAACATCAAGTAATATTTTAAACCAAATCATCCTTGGGCTCCAAAGTCCTGCCTGCCTTCCTTCCCCACAGGTCTGGACTGGTACTCACTCCTCCAGGATGGTCATTGTAGGTCTCGGCCTGCAGAGCCATTTCATTACGCTGACACCCTCCATGTACAAGTCAGGGGATTGTGGCTTAGGTGTTAAAGGCCACACACCTAGAAAACACTGAATGCTAAAATGTCAACACAGGCAATCTGTCTCCAGAGCTCGTCCCTGGAAATGGAGATCGTACCCTCCTGTGGATGAGTTTTAAACATTATTCTGTGACCTTACTGGTACATATTTCTATGGCTTTTGATCCACAAAAATGCTTTTGAGATTTGCCCATTTTAAGCAGAGAGAAGGAGAATTCTTACTTTAGTGAGTGATATCAAATTACTTTCCAAAAAATAATATCAGCTGTAGAGGTTCTCTGGTAGAATTTTTGGGGTCACTTATGTGTACTATTATGTATTCTTTACCAAATTCCACTCCAGAACTGGGTGGAAGTTTCCACTGTAATACATTATCAACTAGTTCTCGGAGTGGTCCAGTTTTAAATTCTAAGCCTGCTGGCTGGAAAGAGTGGTAGTGTGTAACTGAAGCCTTAACTTATAGTCTCCTAATTACCAAGTGACACTGAGGTCCTTTTACATTTTTTAATTTTATTCTTCCTATCAAGGGAAATTTCAGGTTCATTTTCATACTATACTATTTTATTTTATACTATTCAAACAACTGACTTTTCTTACTAACATGAAAATTTTAAAACACTTATCTTGCATGGAGTACTACAGAGCTCTGCTTGCAATTTTAAAACTCAGTTCTCCCCAGCATGTGGGATAAAAGTCAGATCATTAGGTACTTTGGCCTACTAGCTGCCTCAGGAATGCATTTATGACCATGAATGTAGACATTAGGTTATCAGTCAGACATGTACAGATCTTCTCACAGTTTATTGGGTGTCCATTTTGTTTCAAAAGTCAAGTTTGAGATATAATACATTATAAAATTCACACGTTTGAGAGCCCAGTTTGTAAATTTAGAATATAATGAGACCATTGAAAATCATGACTTATTTGGGCTCCTGTGTAGTCAGCCCTTGCCCCATACTCTGGCATCTGGGTCTGTTTGCTGTCGTGTTACTTTTGCCTTTCCCACGATGTCACAAAGGGAACTCATTCAGAATGAGGATTGCTTCTTCTTGTTCTTGAATACATCTCAGCAGTCTGTTTCCTGTTACAGCTGAGAAATATTTCATTGTATGAACACCCAATGAGTGAGTCATCCACCATTTGGTGACCATACAGGTTGTCTCCATTTTGTACCAATTAAGAAAAAAGTTGCTATTTGTATTCATACACAAATCTTTTTGGGAACATTTGTTTTCACAAATGAAGCTACTGAGTTATATGGTAACTGTATGCTTTTAAGAGTTTGCCCAGTTGTCTTGCAGAAAGCCTGAAAGGCCGAGCCCTGCCCTTTGTGTGCTCCCATTAGCAATGCAGGAGAGTCCCATGTGTCTTATCCCTGACAGCATGTCACACACACACACACACACACACACACACACACACACACACACACTAGTATAATAAATGTGGTTTTCAGAGTTAGTTTGCTTAATAATTGGTTATATTGCATCGCTTCCCAGGTCATTTACCACCAGTCTCGTCCTTTTTCATGAAGTATCTATTTCAGTCTTTCATCTACTCATTATGGAATTGTTTGTCTTGATACTGAGTTATAAAATTCCCCTACATGTCCTGGTAGAAAATCACAAAGTTCCTTCTCTGGCCCTGAAATAATTTCTTACACTGCATGGCATGGGGCTCTATGTTTTCTTAAGAATGTTGCTTAAAGAATGAAAATCTAGTAACAATTTTTTTTAACAGTTTGTGTTCTTTGTGTCTTGTCTGAGTAATAGTTGTCTCTCTGAAGGCAGAGCAAGTTTTGTCCTTTTCGTTCTCCAGTGTTAGGTTTTATGTTTAGGTTTACGACTTCTTTTACGTCAACTTTTGTCAGCTGGTGTGAGGTAAGGCCTGAGATGCATCTCCCTCATGAATATCCATTTCTTCTTGGTCTGTTCGTGGAAAAGCCCATCACCTCACCCCTTCCATTACTTAGCACCTTTTAAACTGATCATTTGTTCAAATGTGAGGGTCTAGTCTACTATATCACATGCATATTAATGTTAAAACCAATGAGTGTATACTCATGTTCTGGCCAGCACATAAGTTGTAGTGACATTTTATTGATTTCATATGTGTGTGTGTGTGTGTGTGTGTGTGTGTGTGTGTGTGTGTTGCCTATGAACAAAAATAGTTTTCCTCTTTCTTTCCAAACCATATACGCATAAATTTAGCCAACTACAAAATTAAGGATTCCCAAAAAGATTTTTGGTTTGGCAAATTGACACAACCTTGTCACCTGGGAAGAGGATCCCTTTACTGAAGAATTGCCACAATAAGATTAGTCTGTGGCCGTGTCTATGAATGGTTGACTGATGGTTGATGTTGGAGGTCCCAGTCTCCCTAGATACTCCTAGATTTTGGCACCATCCCTAGACAGGTGAGCTGGGCAGATCCCTGTGAGTTAGCGCCTAATATCATCCCTCTGTGGTTTCTGCTGGAGTTCCTGCCCTGAGTTCTCTCAGTGATAGACTGTTACCTGAAACAGTAGGCTGAAATAAACTCATTCCTTCCCAAAGGTGTTTTTGGTTGAAATATTTTATCACAGTGACAGGGAACAAACTAGAACAAGCACCATCATTTCTAACACCAGCTGCTTACAGATCTCATTGAAAGCTCTCACACTCAGAGAAATGAGTTACTGCTGGGGGAAGATCAGATTCAGGTCTTCAAAGTAAGAAGGCAAGGAGGAGGAGACTGGACAAGTGCCAAACACTGGCTTCTCCTTGTCCTGATCTGGACAGTAGGTCCTATTACTTCCCAGTATTGATGGGTAACAATGTGCAGAGTACCACCAGCCATGCCCTAAGCCTCAGGGATTGTTTTATTGGTCCTTTGTAGAGGAGCATTAATTGATTGACTGCCCACCCACCTAAGTGGTTTTCATCTCCAAGTTGACTGAAATGATATGGCCGACACTGGCATCTAAATTACACTGTTGAGCTTTCTGGTTTGGACAACCTCACAGTAAGCCTTCTTATTGGAATTTCTAGTGTGTCACAGAAGTTCAGACACACCTTGTCACTCTGGGCACCAATAAAATTATATCTTCAAAATTATCCTGCAGAAAATGATGACAAAAGCCAGACCTCTTCTTGGACAAAGTTGAATGTCCTTATTTTGTTTTTCTTCTCTTATAACAAAGACTAGGCTCACTAGTTCAAGACTGGATAGACACGGTACACGGAGACATCACGCAGTCTCGCGCATTTAGTCTGATGTTGACTTTACAGCTTTATGGCTGTTTCCTCTCAAGTTCTGTCAGTTCCCTTTTACATTTTCTTTGTCTTCTTTTCACTTGAAAATTGCTAAAACAAATGACTATGTATTGAGTTCTGTCAGATGCTTTTTTTTTCTATGCTTATGAAGATGATTACATGGTTATGTCTTCCTCTTCATGGGTCCATGAAACTGTAAAACTGATTAATTTTTGTTTCAAAAGTTTAAACTAAAATTGCTTTCTGGAGATACGCTATGATTGAACTTGCTAAAACTCTGCTGGTGACTTTCATACGTATGCTCATGAGAAGAAGTATTGGTCTATGGTTTTCTTACAGGATCTTTTTTCTTTCTTAAGTGTTAGAGTATATTAGATTCATTAACTATATTAGAAGCATTCCTCCATCCAAGTGTTCCTAACTACCGAGTATCTCCCCAGCCTCAGCACCTGCACATGCATTTTTTTCATCCCAACAAGATTTATCCAGACTCTTACTTCTACTTCTACAACCATGACCTTCAGGGTGTGCACTGTGCCTGCTGAAATGTGAACCTGACTGTCATCCCTACCACCAATCCTTGCCTCCCTCCTGCTGAGCATGCTCTCCAGCTTGGGTTTCCTGTCCTTGGCTCCCATTAGGAGTTCTCTGCTCCACCAGGGCAGGAAGTCTTGATTTTAGGGGAGCCCGGGTAGCTCTCATGACCCTCTCTTGACTTAGACTTATGCACAACCTCTGACTTCTTGCTGCTGTGCCTCTTAGGGCCAAAGCCATGCTCTTCCATTACTGCCTCATTCTGGGGAATGAACAGCAGGGTGGCTGCTCTACCAATACTTGGCCACACTTCTCTCTCTGTTTCTTTCTTTTTTTTTTTTTCATTCTTGTCTGTTCTGCTTTTCTGTACTGTTTTATTTTCATTCTGGGTTAGGTTCTCTCTCTCTCTCTCTCTCTCTCTCTCTCTCTCTCTCTCTCTCTCTCCCTCCCTCTCCTAGTTATATCTCAAAATTCTATCTTCAATGTTTTTTCCTTGTAGAAATATTAGTACCATATATATATATATATATATATATTTTTAACTAATGACTTTATTAAGGTCTTGGGAGATGGCTCAGTTACTAAAATGTTTTCAGTGTGAGCATGATGACCTAAAATCCAATCCCTAGCTCCTGCTCTAGAAAGTATGACATCCAACACTGTAACCTTAGCACTGTGGTGGTAAAAGCAAGAGGGTCGCTGGGGCTTGTGGGCCAGTCAGTCTTTTCCAATAGGTGAGCTCCAGTGTCACTCAGAGACATTTCTCAAAAACTACACTGGAGAAGAACACCAACATTCCCAATGGAATCCACATACATATGCACACACAAGGAATACATACACTAGCATGCACCACACATACACACACACAGGAACACATATGCAAGCATGCACCACACATACAGACATACAGGAACACATACACAAACACACACATCTCTCTCTCTCTCTCTCTCTCTCTCTCTCTCTCTCTCTCTCTCTCTCTCTTTCTCTCTCTCTCCTCCCCTCCCCAACTGTTGCAATGTCGGGTTTCTAATTTGCTTTGTGATTTCTCCTCTGATCCATCTGACTCAAGGGAAGTGACTCATTTGGGGCCCAGGGATGTAGAGTTAAGAGTTGGTGCTGTTTTATTTTGTTTTCATTTCATTCCCTTGCATCTTTCTCAAAGAAAAGAGCTACTTCTTTAAGATCTTAGGGTATACAGTATAGCATTAACTTTTACTGTCTTCTCTGTATTTTCAACAACGCCACAGTATTCATGAGCCCCATCTCATGCCTCTGCTTATCTTACACCATTGAGGTTCTTTGTTTATCGGAGTTGGGTTTGATGTGCTTTTATTGGTTTTTCTCAGGGCTGAGGATTGAACCTAGGACCTCGGCCATGTTAAGTAATGCTCTGCCATACAGCTATCTCCTTAAAATTTGTTTGTTTATTTACTTTTGAGGCGGAATTCACTACATTTCCAAGGTGGCCCTTGAACTCACTCTATAACCCATATCAATCTCATTCTGTAAGCTTTGAACTTCCAATCCTGCTGCCTCGCTCTCTTGATCAGCTGGTTACAGGCCCGTGAGTAGCTGGGATTATAGATCTGTGCCACCAAATGCCCTGTAGTTTATTTTAGTTTTGCTAACCAGAAATTATAGGAACCAAGCCGAGCATGGTAGTACACGCTTTAATTTCAGCACTCAGAAGGCAGAGGGATCTCTGAGTTCATGGCCAGTTTGATCTGTAGAGCATGTTTCAGGACAACCAGACCCATGCAGAGAAGTCTTGTCTCATAAAACCAATAATAATAATAAATAGTAATATAATAATAATAAATAGTAATATAATAATAATGATAATAATAAATAGCAACAACAATATATGAGCTGTGTTGTAATTGTACATTTAAATTGTTCTGTAAATGAATATAAATTGGGGGAAAGTTTACCGTATTCAATAACGTATCAGCGAGTGAAGGCAGTTGAAGTGCTGATGGTGACTGCCTTCATTCTCACACATTCATTTTATGGGATTAATGTTTCCACATGTATTTCTGCCATCAGTTGCAGCGAATGGGGAAATTTCTATTCACTGTTGCCAGCAATCCAAACAACCAATTAAAACTGGGTTTCTCGTGGTGGATACAATTGTTTTAGTTGCTACATTAATGTTCAATATTTGACCACAGTTTATTCTCTGACAGTGTAAGAGTTCTTTCTGGCCATATCACATAGCAAAATTTTTTCTTCTGGTTATTCTCTTAAAATGTTGATTCCGATGTTTATTTCTTTGAGGAACAAATAGTCACTGTGTTGAAGATCTTCTGTGTTCAGCCTTTAGGAAAATCTAATTTTCTTTTGGCCAATGGTGTTTATTCTTAACTACTTTATCATGCACTCTGTTAAGCCCAGTTTTATTTCTTGTTGGTTTTAGAGTTTAAAAGTAATCTTAAGTAGAGCTTCTTGCATGGTAAAAGAACTTAGAACTGTTGCATTTGATTCAGTACGACATGCATCAACATTGTCTTTGAGCCAATTGGTACACAATTCATTAGGAAAAGGGATTGGTTTAGCACAGAGCTACATTAGGTAAACATAGCCATCAGTGGAAATACCATATATATTGAGTTCATGAAGAATTACTAAAATACACAGCCTTTTTAAAATAATTCTATATTAAGAAATGAAGCAGGGCATACAAGATAGCCCTGTGATGTATTTTACCAAGTAATGTACTTTCTGCCAAGTCTGAGAACCCAAGTATTATACTCAAAACCAAAACCAAAAATGGTAGAAGGAAAGTGCTAACTCACACAAGATGCCATGGTGGCATGGTGGCACACACAGAGAGAGAGAGAGAGAGAGAGAGAGAGAGAGAGAGAGAGAGAGAGAATAGTTCTATTGCTGTGAAGAAACACTATAGACACTATGACCACAACAACTCTTATAAAGAAAAACACTTCATTGGGGCTGGCTTACAATTCAGAGATTTAGATTTAGTCCATTGTCATTACAGAGGGAAGCATGGCAGCATGCAGTTATGGTGCTGAAGAAGTAGCTGAGAATTCTACACCCAAATTGTCAGGCAGCAGGAAGAGAAAGTGACACTGGGCTTGACTTGAGCATCAGAAACCTCAAAGCCCATACCCAGTGACACACTTCCTCCAACAAGGCCACCAACAAAGCTGCACCTACTCCAATAATGCCACACTTTCTAATAGTGTCCCTTCCTATGAACCTGTGGGGGTCATTTTCATTCAAACCAACACAAACACACACAGAGAGAGACACACACACCAAATAATAAAAGAAAGACATTTTAAAAGAGAAAAAAATCATGAATAACCAAGGCCTATATAAGACACTGTCCATGGCTGGTAGGGCCAACATTACTTAAGACAATAAATGATGTTCTTTAATATTTGGAATTGATAGAAATTAAAAACAAGGCCTCTTGTTTTTTTAAATGGAGTTCACATCATATAACCAAATGTTTAGTTTTGTAGTTCCTGACAGCAAACACGCTTCCACTTATCAAACCTCTTTTACTTTATCGCAGAAAAAAAAAAATTCGCAGAAAATAAAAACTTAAGTTTACACAGAAACTTATATAAAAATGTTTATAGAAATTCCTTTATATAACCCCAAACTGTAAAGAATCAGAATGGTTTTCAATGAGTCAGTGGCAAATAAATCATACCATAGACGATTATTCAACAATAAAGAGAAATGAACCCTTAATACATGGAACAGTGAGAAGGGGAAGAAACGGAGTTGCTACAGGCCGCAGTAATCACTGAGCATTCCTAAAGCAGCATTTTAGACCCACACAAGGATACATTCTGTTGAAAGTAATTTTGATGAAGTATTGAGGGAGTCTTTTATAGTAATACATTTCTATAAAACTGTAAGGAAAATGTTTGTGTTCTACTGTGGGGGCTGGGGAGTGGCTCGGGTTAAATGCTGTACAAGAATGAGGAGCTGCACAGCCCATGGAAAAAGCTGTGTGTAGCTGTGCAAGCCCCTGTAACCCCAGCACAGAATGGCAGAGACTGGGACTCCAGAGGCTTACAGCATGGCCAGCCCAGTATAACCAAAGCCATGTATGCAGAGTTCAGCGAGCTGTCCTGTCTCAAATACAACGTCCAGAAGTGACTGAAGAGCACATCTCAGCATCAAACTCTGCCCTCCACTTCCTCCAGGAGAGAGGAGCACATATGAAAACATGTGTACACATGCACATGCCACACATATATGCACACATGTGCCACAAACTAAAGTATGTCTATGTGTTCACTGCAAATGTCAAGCTAATTTCATACTTAGATGATGCCAACACTTAGCTCCACCTCTCTTGCCCACTGAGCTTTCTATAAAACAACTCTATACCTAAGTCATACTTGACCCCATCCAGCTTCAAGTCTGGCTCTGCTCCCTGCAGTAACAGGAAGCAAAGGAATCTAGAAAGAAGAAACATATACAGAGTAGCCACTGTTCTATGCAGACAGCTTTAACCAGAAACTGTTTCTCCCTGGCTTGATATTAAATAGAACTTACAGGATCCTAGATGGACATATACACCAACACACAACACAGAAGTACATACACATATTTACAAAGAATAAATAGCAGGCTTTACAAATGCACATATGCGTGTATGTGCATTCAATTGTTCATGTCCATTCAAGAATGCTCTCTACTCTGCCCCCTAGTGTCCAAGATATGAAACACTGTAAAACAGTAGCTGTAGAATAGCCCAATTACTAAAAATGTGCAGTGCTTCTGAGTCTCCACTTCACGCCATCATTTCACTCAGCCGTTCTATCAGTGTCTTATCATGTGTCATATATTATCTTCAGCTAACTGCAGTTTGCTTCCTCTGGAGCCAGTGTAATATGTGAAACCAGTTGCATATATTAATATGCAACAAAGACATCCTTAGCGGGCCCTCATCAGTAATTAACTTAATATTCCACATTGCAGAGTGTCCCACCCTCCGCAGATTGTTCTGCCCATCCACAGCTGGGAACCAGAAGAGGAGCCCCACAAAGAGGAGGAAGTTGGTCCTTTGGTTGAGCATATTTATGAGGTATCTATTTCTCTTTAAATTGTTATATGATTAACTTATGTGTTTGAGAGTTTTACCTGCATATATGTCTGTGCACCTTATGTGTGCCTAGTGCTCGTGGAGGCTAGAAGGAGGTATCTGATGCTCTGGAACTGGAGTTACAGATAGTTGTGAACTGCCTCCTGGGTGCTGGGAACTGAACTCAGAGTCTCTGGAAGAGAAACCAGTGCTGTTAACTGATAACCATCTTTTCAGCTCAAGGTAGTATATTCATTTTTTTGAGGTTTTATTCATATACTCTTTACTAATAAGAACTTCATAAAACCTCAGGTTCAACCTTTGTAACTTGTGCTATTAGTGTACCACTTTGCAATGGCTGCCAATGGGTGCCCTGCTAAATAACCATTGTCATGGACACTCAGCCCTCAGGGGGTAAGAATAACAGTATCAGGTAATAATACCTGGCAAGGAACATCTTCTCTTATTAAGTGATATTTTAAAAATAGATTTATCCGTTCTCCACTTAATATTTGGATACCCTATGCATCAGAAAAACTAGCTCCTTTGATTGAATTTCTTCCTTTTCTTTTCTTCTCACGTGTTTAGATACCCTGAACTTGTATTTATAAACTAAAATAGTATGCATAAGGTACTATTAGAATATTTTATAAATGAATCATTCATCACTATACCAAAATATAGAAATAATTTGTGAGGAAGAACGTGATAGCATAATTTTACTTTTTACTTATGTAAGTGAAATAAGAAATGAGTAATTTATCCCAAGATCTGAAATGCTCCATGGACTGGTGAACTACTTCAGAGGCAAAGAGCAAACTACAGAAAGTGTCTGACGTTCTCTTCCCACACAAAGTGTTAAACTGCTAATATGGGGATGATTTGTTGACATGTTACCTAAAATATTTAAACTTTTAATGGAAGAAATAAACATATAATCAAGGCTTAATTTAGTGGTTATTTAGGTTTTTCTTTAAAGTCAATGCCACCACCCCTGTAGCAATTCATTGTCAGGGAATGTAGCATGGAATTTTAAAAAAGTAAAGTTCCAAGCAACTTTCTTACTGAGATCCTTCTCCATTCATTCTCTATTAACCCATGGTGGGAGTAGGCCTTCCTCTTCCTTCCTTTCTCTTGTTCTCTCTCTCTCTCTCTCTCTCTCTCTCTCTCTCTCTCTCTCTCTCTTTCTCTTTTACTGAAAATAGATTTTATATATAATATATTTTGATTATGGTCCCCCTAACTCCCCCCAGGTCCTCTCCACCTCCCCACACACCAATATCCACACCCTTTATTTCTCTCTTTCATTAGGATACAAACAGGCATATAAAAATAAAAAATTAGGTTAAGAAACCAAACAAGAAAAACAGCTGAAGAAAAAGCTCAAAAAAACACATATAGGAGCAGAGACATATATACATTTGAACATGCAGAAAACCCATAAAAACACAAACCCAGAAACCATAATATATACACAAAGGACCTTTAAGGGAAACAGACAGAAGCCCTGATAAAGCATTATAAGACAAACCTCAAAATCCCATTGATTTATTTTGTGTTACCCATCTACTGTTGGGCATAGAATCTGACTTTAAGAGTAGTTTCTATACCCAGTGAGACTCCATTGGAGAAAACTGTGTTTTTGCTTGCAAGTGGTTATCTATTGGAGATAGCTTCTGGGTTAGAGATGGGAGCTTGTGTCCACTTCCTCTCTCAGCACTGGGATCCCATCTTGCAAAGACCTTTGCAGGGCTATGCATGCTGGCACAGTCTTTGTGAGCCCATATGTGTGTCAACCCTGCTGTGTCCGGAAGCTCTTGTTTCCTTGGTGCCCGCCATTGCTCCTTGCTCTTATAACTCCGCCTCCTCTTTTGCAAAGTTCCCTGAGGGAGAGGGAACTGATGAAGAGAAACATCCCATTTAGGATTGAGTGTTCCAAGGTGTCTCTCTCTGCATATTGTCTGCCTACGGTCTCTGCATTTGTTCCTATCTAGTGCAGGAGGAAGCTTCTCTGATGATGGCTGAGCAAGGCGTTGACCTATGAGTATAGCAGAATGTCATTCAAAGTCATTCTATTTCTGAATATGACTTTAATCTCATGTGACAAGATGCCTTTGTTACTAATTTTTTTTTTGTAATAAAATACGCTAATAGCAGTGACTCCAGAGAAGATGCTTTGTTTTAGCTTATAGTTCCATAGGAATACAGCTCACCATAGCAGGAAAGTCAGCCCATCTTCTTCATTTTTTACAGCCCAGGGTGAATACTACCACCTACAGTTAAATAGGAGCCTTCCCATATCAATACAAGACCAAGATAATCCCCCACTGGCCCAGAGGCCTGTGTCTCAGGTGAATCTAACTTCTGTCAAGTTTACAGTTAACTCTAACCATCACCAAGGGCCGTGAAGAGCTAGCTCCTCCTGGGTTAGCAAATAAAGACATTTCCAAACATGAGCTATTCATCTATAGGGAAGAAGTGACAACTCCTGAGTTGTATCAGCACAAAGATTCCCTTCATCTGCATGTTCAGAAGCCCTGGCCTGAGCTTAAGCTCTTGCAGTAACAGAAGGGCAACCTTGTCCCAGCAGAACTCAGGTCAAGAACCTCATAGGGAAAGCAATAAGCTGTCAAATCATTTATTAGACCGTGTGAGCCAGTTTCTTCTTAATAATGGTAAAACTTCAGAGTTTGGGAAAAATTGTTCGAATTCAATCACTTATGTGCAGCTTTGCTTGTAGGATTAGTACAAACATTATAAAAATGTAAAGTAGTCACCAGGACGGCAAAAAACAAACAAAACTAAAACTAAACACCAAATAGCTCTTACATACCAATCACTAATCTCAAGTCTCATAGTATGCTGTCAGTGGATGCCGTACTCCTAAAATGACGTGAATTAAACAGGCCATCAAGTAGCAAAACCAGAAAACTTGTTGCTTTATAGATTATGATGGTGATTGTCAGAACTGAGGGGGGACAAAGATCTCTCCTGGTCTTGAAGAGCATTTGTGAACTCACAGTACCTACCTCCCACTGTGCTTAGTGTTTGGGGGATGTGGTCTGTGTCCTCTGAATGGAACTCACCTGCTTAAAATGTTCATCTTCATGTGGACTTCCTTTCCCTGGGATTTGCTAATGTAACTACCCAGCTTGCTCCAGGAATCCCAGCTTTGAAACTCGCTTTGTGTACTTGCAGAGAGCTGTAGGGCGCACAGACTGTCTTTGGCGCTTGATGGATGGCCATTTTCCCAGAGGGTGAAAGAGAGTGCCTCGCAGATGGTTGCAATTGACAAACCAGTAGTCAGGCAGGAGGCAAATTCCGTTGTAAAGAAAGCATCACTACATTTTTGGAAGCATATAATTAAAATAGGATTCCTAGTGCTACCATTAAATTTATGTAAGATCGAGGTAAGCATAGCTATGTTTGTACACAGTGAGTACAGACTGAGCCTCCCCAATCTGCAAGCAACAACATGTACTACATGTGACACTTACTGCAATCGAAAAATACCACACCTGACCTCATGGGATAGACCATAGGCAAAACACCAGCAAGTTAAGAAAATATTTATAATAGGCTGGGCAGTTGGTTCAGCGGGTAAAGCTCTTGCCATGTAGGGGTGGCAACCTGCAGGTCATCCAATGTTTAGAAAGCAGAGACAAGAGATCCCTGGAGGAAGTGACTAGCTACATGAGTCCCACATCAGTGAGCTCTGGGTTCAAGGAAGATATTATTTCAATGTATAAGGTGCCAGAGAAGTCCAGGAAGACAGTTGATGTCAACATCTGGCCTCTACAGGAACATACATGCACAGGCACCTGCACATGTACATGCACACACATACTTTAAATAGATAGATAGATGATAGATTCATAAATACATAGATACATAGATAGATACATACATACATACTACATACATACATACACAAATAGATACATACATATTACATACATACATACATACATATTTAGAAGGTTGCCCTCAAGCTATACATAATAAGGCGTCAAAGAAACATCAGTAAATTTGTGATTACAGGAGATTCTCACCCCTAAGATTTTGCATTCTGATTGTGCAGTATTCTGAAGTTTAAAGTACTTCTGGTCCCAAGCACTCCAATATAAATTGCTTCACCTGCACAGTCTTTGAGTAACCCATGCTGAGCACTTCACAGCCTGAGTCTTCCCTGAATATGTACATACCATGATCTCAGAGCTCCCTCTGCCTGGCTAGAATGTCTTCTATTTCCTACCAACATAGCTAAAGCTAATAACATGTGCTTTTCACAACAGACACATGATAGACAGAGTTGGACTGTGTCATTCCCTAATGTGCTACCTTCTTGCAGCTGCACAATATTGGACCCAGCACCATCAGTGACAGCATTCTTGAAGTGGGCTGGCCGTTCTCTGCACGGGATGAGTTTCTCCTCTATATATTTCATCTTCAAACTCTGGGACCTCTACGGTGTCAAACAAATCCTGAGATCAACCCACAGGATATAAAGGTAGGACTGTAGTTTAAACAGTGGCTTGACCAAAGTTGCTTCGGTAATCACTGAGAACATTTCTCTTTTTAAAGGGCCTAAGCTAAGTGTAGTCTTGGCCTGAGCAAATGCTTACTGTTCACAGTAACCTGGCAGTTATTGAGCCTCGCTGGGCACCTTCTATAGGTTGTTTGATCAATAACATCAACCAAACCAAAATCTTATCTAGGTACGACACATTTGGGAGAGTTAGTGTAAAATGCTCTTTTTAAAAGTCTTTTTTTTTTTTTTTTTTTTTTTTTTTTTTTTGGTATATTGCCCAAAGACATAAGGATCTTTGCCAAAATGGGTTCTCAAAGCTGTTGTCAATTGCATGTGGTAAAATGTGAGGATTTGCCAAAGGCTGTCTCAATGCCCTGAGAACCGCCAGACTGGAATGTTCATGGTGGTGAAGGCTTGTGAAGAAGCTCAAACAGTGCAGTACAGACTGTAAGTGCTTCTGGGGGTCTAGTAACAACTATGGTCAGGGAATGGCCTAGTGAGTTTATGGCACAACAGGGTCAGGGAGGGCCCTCAGGCCTATTAGATTGCAGAGTCAGGGCAGGGCCTGAGAAGCCTATTAGAAGCAGGGTCAAGAAGGGTTCGTGGATAGGTATTAGAAGACAGGATCATAGAAGACCCTCAGGGACTACAGAAAGTATAACAGGCCCCGATGTAAGGGTCTGTAACCAGGCACGGTCAGGGCAGAGCCTAGAGCTTCATTGGAAGAAGCCTGGGAGTCAGTTGAGAGCAGGTTCTGGACTGGCTCTGAGCTTCTCTCTCCGTCTAAGCAGCTTGTCTGCTGTCCACTTGTTTATCACCAAAGAACCCAAGTGTCCCAAAGGCAGATCCTATCCAGGGTAAGGTCACTGAGCTAAGTAACATAAGCCCTGGAAAATGTCACATTTGCATGAAAACAGAAACAAAGCTTGGTGAAACGGATGTTGTCCTCAGAAGACAACTTTGCTCAAGAACATTCCCCTAGTAGCTACAAGGGCCCAGTGTCTCTGGTGCAAGGACAGATTCCTGAACCACACAGACTGAGCCATCCAGGACCCAGGCACAGGCGCAGGGTCATTGCCATCATGAATGGCTTCCTTTTTCACCCCCAAATGCTCTGTATATAGAGGCGAGAGGCCTCTCCTGACAGGGAGCTCAACAGTAAAGACAAAGGGGTGGCCAGTCTCCCGCTTTATGGAGAAATAATAAATAAAGCCATTGTGTGTCATGAAATTATTTCAGATACTTCCTGGAATTTCTTTCTCATTTCCTCTTTCCTTACCCTTCATTGAGATGTTTTTTGACTTCAGGGACAACAGCTTATTAAAGAAAAATGTCTTCAAATGTGAGCAAATAAGTAACCCAGATCTTCACGGCAGCACCCTTATTTAACATATCTCTCACAGAGTCTTGAATCACAGGCTCTAGCAGAGGCCCCTAACTCTCTTAGAGTGTAATGTTTGCCTTATGTCTGACACTGTTTATATATGTTTGTATATATTATGTAACTTGGTTAATGTGCACTATGCTGGCTGTACGGGGCTTCTCCCTCCTCTGTGGCAATTTAACAATCATTTTCAGTGACAGGGACAGTACTAACAGATAGCTTGCATTAAATGTTGACAGATCCCTACAATCTGAGTGGTAGTGTATGCTAAGCACCTGGCATCTTTGTTTCTTCCTTATTTGTTGGGAATGCTCATAGACTTACATAAAAAAAAAATCTGCCCAAGGCTAGGAAATTCTTTTAATACAACTTAATTATGCTTCTTTTTTAAAAGAAAAAAAAAAAAAAACTTTCAATCTGTGAAAACTAAATATAACATTTAATAACAATATGAATTCCTAAAATAGCTTAATTAGAATAATGAATGGATTCTTAAAATATGGGGAAACTGAATGTCATGTTCTTAACATATTTTATAAAGATTTACCGTACTCTATGTGTATGTGTGTTTGTCTGCACATATGTATATATACCACAAGTATGCTGGGTGCCAGAAAGGACATTGGATCCCCTGGAACTAGAGTTGGAGATGGTTGTGAGCCGCCAGATGGGTGCTGGGAACGGGACCCGTTTGTCTGGAAGAGCGGCCAGTGCTCTTAACCCATGAGCCATTTTTTGAGCCTCCTTAACATACTTTAACAACATTTACTATGTTGCCCAGGTAAATTAAAAAAAAAAAAAACCTCATATTAATAAATAGCCTTTAGGGGCTGGAGAGATGGCTCATCCGTTAAAAGCACTGGCTGTTCTTCCAGAGGTCCTGAGTTCAATTCCTAGCACCCACATAATGACTCATGACCATCTATAAAGGGATCTGATGTCCTCGTCTGGTCTGCAGGTGTACATGCAGCAGAGCGCTCACACATAATAAAATAAAATAAAATAAAATAAAATAAAATAACTTAAAAAGATTGCAAGAGGTTAAAATATTAAAAAATAAGTAGATATTAAAATGATAATCTTTATTTTTATGTCAGTGCCCCTTATAATTGAGAGTACTTGAGTATTATTTTTCTCTTAAGATATTAAATTGATTAATGACATAGCTATTAAATTACTCAGCAAGTTTATTCCTTCCTAGACAATACAAAGATAAACAACTTGTTTTGTATTAAGTATGAGTAGAAATTAGTGTAAAATGGATTACAAACACATAGGTTTGATTTTTTCTAAATGGTAATATCAAGACTAATTGATAACTTATATATTGTTTTGGGTGTACTTGTATGTGTGTGGGTGTGTGTGTGTATGCTTCTGTGTGTCTATGCTTGTGTGTGTGAGTATAAGTGTGTATATGTGCTTGTGTGTATGGTGTGTATGTCTCTGTGTGTGAATGTGTATGGTATATGTATATAGGGTGTGTGTATCTGTGTGTCTATGTGTGTCTGTGTGAGTGAATATGTGTATATGCATGTGTATATATGCTTGTGCATGTGTCTGCATGTGTGCATTTGTCTGTGTGCTTGTGTGTATATGCTTGTGTGTGTGAGTGTGTGTTCTTGGGTGTATGTATGCTCTGGGGTGTGTGTGTGTGTACAGGTTTGTAGTTGCCTGAGGTTAGAAGTTTTCACAAACCCTGGAACTGACCTACCCAGTTAGCCTGGTTAGCCAATGAATTCCAGGTAACCCTCTTTCTCTGCATTCCCAGGGCTACTGGGATGACAGACATGGGCCTGGTGTTCGACATATATGGGCACTAGGAATTCGAACTCAGATCCTCATGCCTACATAGCAGGTATTTCACCAGCTGAGCCATTTCCATGGACATAATTGCTGTATTTTAAAACTATAGAAGACAGTAGGTTTAACAAAAGGAAGATGGAAAGAAAGATAAATGTGTTAGGGGCAAGAATAAAATCCCCACATGTAGTCGTACTTCACTATAGGCAGAGTGAGGCACAGTTCCTTACTCCCTGTGCTCTGGTTGGATTGTGTTGAAATGTGTCGCCAGTGTAAGTGTTGAGGGGCCGTAGGACTTTTAAGAGGTACTTGAGGCATGGGGTTTCTGCCCTCAGAATGGGCTAATGCCATTCCCACAAGGGCATTTCCACAAGGGGAAGTCAGTATCTGTGGGTGCAGGTAGTTAAGCCACTGAGATGGCTTCCCCATTCTCCTGGCCCTCTGGGCTTCTCTCTTGTTTTCATCCCCCATACCTGATCCTGCTCCCCCTTTTCTCTCCCCGTCCCCCTCCCACCATGTCTCTCTCTCTCCCTCTGCCTCGATTGATTGTTTTCTTCCCCCTTCTAAGTGGGATTGAAGCATCCTCACTTGGGCCTTCCTTCTTGTTAAACTTCTTACAGTCTGTGGGTTGTATCCTGAGTATTCTGTACTTTTTGGCTAATATCTACTTATCAGTGAATAGATACCATGCATGTCTTTTTGGTCTGGGTTTCCTCACCCAGAATGATATTTTCTAGCTCCATTTGCCTGTAAAACTCATGATGTCCTCGTTTTTAATGGTTCTGCTCTGTTTTGATGCATGTTCTCACTATGAGGCCAAGCTGACCTCTAACTCTCCATTCTCCAACCTCAGGCTCCTGGCTTCTTGGATTACTGGGTGCACCGCTGTGCCAGTTTCTGTCACATACTAATGGAAAAGTAACCATTTAGATTTCCTGAGAAGCATTTTCTAGGCCACCCACTGCAGGAAACCAGAGTCACCAGATATAAAGCCTTTGAAATGATGGAGAGAGTCTCCTGGAGCTTACCAAATGTTGACACACTTTCCAGATTCCCTCCATAAAAACCTATTCCTACCTAAATACTCAGCATCACAGAGCAAACAAATAATTTTTCTACTTTTTATAATCATTTATATGGCAATTGTCCTGGATGTTATTATTTTTTATTGCAAATATACAGTTTTATAGCCTCAAAACCATATTGAAGATTAAATAGGGTTTCCCCACTAGGGATGTGTGTGTGTGTGTGTGTGTGTGTGTGTGTGTGTGTGTGTGTACTGGCTTGAGTACTGAGTTGCCATTTAAAACATGATTTTTAAAGAGAAATGCTTCCTTAATGCCAAATATCTCCCCAAGCCCTCTGAAATTTGACCTGTGTGCAAACAAAGATGCGTTCCAAATTCAACATAAGCCTTAATATCTTCTCACATGCACATCAGGGTCCAGTGAATCTGACCTCAGCAGGGCTCAGTTTTCACAATAGAAGCTGGCTATTCTATCAAGTTACTCCGATGTCTCCCAAGTTTTAGGAAGGGATGCTAAGTACCTTTATAAGGCATCAGTATGATAATGCTAACCGTGGTCACTTTAGGCAACAATCAGCAAACAATCTGACCCACAGTCACCTCACTTGTTGCCCAAATACAGAACATCAGCACCCAAGGTGATGGGATGGCACAGTGGTCACCATGGGATGGCGCAGGGTCACCACACAGAGACACCGCTACACAGCAGTGCATTCTTTAATTTTAATTTAGTTGCCTACATCACCAAGCTAGATTGACTCAGCTTGGTCTGTCAAGGCTCAGAGTCTGAGGAGAAATAAAAATGTGAAGAAAAGAAATAGAGTTACACATCCCAGCCCCTATTTTTCTCGCTCCAGGAAAGCCAATGCCCAGCTGAGGTCAACACAGAGTGATGGGATGTGGGATGGACTGGTTCTTGCTACTTGCACATTCGCAGCCCAATCCGAAGTTTGGGGCTCTGTTATGCAACAGTTCTTTCCACCTCCTGGGGTTGGTTACGAGCTTCCGATAATCTCATGAGAAGGGGCAGATACCCATGAAGGTTCTGCCTACAAGAATCATGGTCTAGATCAGAAAGAAAAGATTTTAAAGTGGCAGCTTCTCTCCATTCCACCATCTAAAACATTTTGAAGCATTCAACTGTCTGAAGCATTCAGACCAATCCATTAAACCTAATTTGTTCCAGATCCTTCTTGGAATAAGATTTTTAGAATTGAGAAAAGTGTTTCTCAACTATACTAAAGATGGTAAAAAAAAAAATTTTTTTTTTCTTCAAACTACCAATTTTGTTATTTTGGTGGACTTTATCCCGAGGGTTGGATAGCCTTTCAAACATGCTATGATCTTTAGATAAGATGAGGTTGAAAAAAGGAAACCCAACCAAGGAACCACAAGTTTCATGAACAATAAAGCATTTTAATTTTTTGATGGGCAAGATTTTGCAATAAACAAAGAACGAGCTGACCAGGGTCAGGCACATGGCTGAAGAATGTAACTCTGTGCTTGGGGAGACAGGCAAAGATGCTGAGAGCCAGCCTACATTAGAACCCCAGAATACCTGCCAGGAATAACTTCACAAAAAGGAGAACCCTCAGGTATAAAGGGGCTTGCAGAGACTAGACCAGGAAGCCGGCATCCTAAGCACTCTCCTTGGAGGTATGGAAGGAAGTCGCCGCTGAGTCTCTCCTTGCTTCAGCAAAACTGATCCCACAGGAAGTCCAAATTACAACCAGATCATACAGATCATACAAACAGAGATGGCAAAAACCCAGAACCCGTGCATCTGTCAAGGATTATAGCCCTGCAAATAGTTTTCTAGACTCAAGTGGCCAGCAGACAGTGGTTTGGCAAATTTGCATAGTTTGTCTTATCCTTAAGAGTACTTTCTTTTCTGTTAACTGCCTCTGTGTACTGGTTCCCGTCAATTCAAAACTGGGAGACATTTGTTAGTTCAAAAAAAAAAAAAAAAAAAATCTCTGGCCCAGTTTCCCTGCCTCCAGCCTCCTCCTAACCTTTAAAATGAAGACATAGAGAGAAAAAAAAACCTTTTAGCCTGACCTATCTTTACCTATCAATCTCTTTTCATGCCTTTTGGAACCATTTTAAAGGGCTCGAATATCTGCAGCTATGGTTTATTCCACGGCAGAAGCACTTGTGGGTGGCCCTGACTTACTATCATGGTCAGGTGTGAGCTGTAAGCTCCACCTCCTCCTTTGAAGCCAGTCATGGCTTCAGTGTGAGTGAGACAGCCGTTCCTGACTCTGGTTTTCTCATCCGGTTAAGATGCTGAAGTTGCCTTCCGTGCTTACTACCAAACTCACCTCTTCCCTCCTAGTGTACCGCTAGCACCCTTTGGTAACTACTCCATCCAGCTCTTACCAGTGCCTGAGCATCCAATTCTTAGCCATCAAATAGAGCTGATTCTCTAGACAAGACTTTCAGCTTTGCTCATTGAGCATGTCTTGAGCCGTCTCTGCATGCACATGTGTGCTTATGCCTGTGAGCCTGTGAGCCTGTGAGCCTGTGAGCCTGTGAGTCCACACCCATGTGCGTGGATGGATGCATCCGTACCTATGTGTATGTGTGTGTACTTATGCATGTGTGTATGTGTGTGCTTATGCTTGTGTATATGTGTGTGTGCTTGTGCATGTATGTGTGCATGTGTGTGTGTGTGTGTGTGTGTGTCTGCTTATGCATTGACATAGAATTTCATTGTATAATCCAGGCTGATTTCAACCTTAAAATCCTTCTTCTTTATTCTAAAAAATGCTGGTATATCATAGCCATAGACCACCAATCCTGGCCATAGACACACATTTGAAAAAAGCGTAATTAACAACAATAATAATGGCAGAAAGGACAAGCACCTGAGTACAGACCCAAGTAAGATCTGGGTCCACTTGCTGGTGAGGTGATAGGAAGAAATAGAACCCTGGAGCTTCCTGGTCAGCTAGCCTAACCTATTGGCAAAGTTCCAGGCCAATGAGTGACCTCTCTCAACCCAAATGTGGAAGACGCCTGAAGGAGGGCACCTGAGGCTGTCCATTGACTGCCACTCACATGCACACACAGGTACATGTAAGCACCCACATACATGCACATATAACATATATGTGAACACATATCACATGCGTGTACATCCCATAGAACTAATACAATGGAAAAAAAACACACATTCAAAGACTAAGGAAAAATCAACTCCATCAATGGAGTGTAATGATTCTTCTAGGTAGCCTGTGAATAACTTTTTCAGGAAGAAAAAGGTGGGGTTTCCCCTCTGCCCACAAATCCTTACCATGTACGACCTAATTGCAGGGTGCACTGGCCCTCCAGGCTCTTTTGCAGATTTAATTATAGTTCGTGAGTGTAGTCTGTTCTTTCATGCGTGCTAGGAATACCTGAAGTCCAAAGACACATTACAAACCAGAGAACAATGGGGTTCAGTGCTTCAGTCTGGTTTCGCAGGGCTCTCAGTCTCACTTCATGCCAAGCTCCTTCTTCAAATTCCATTTTTCCAACTGCACTGCACATTCTGACCACATATTGTTCCTTTAATCTGCAAACTTAAGCCTAAGCCAGAATGAGGAGTGTGGGGGAATTGTGAAAATACAAAGGTCTTGTTGGGGTCAAATCTGAGGAGCAGCTGGAGAAAGAAGTATATTTACTAACAATTATTTCCTTGTTGCAGAAAGCTGTTTGCATTTTCTTAGGCAGTCACTGTGGTGTTTATTTGGAGATCCTCACAGCATTAAACCAATTTACTCTCGACTGTGTGTCTGCCTCACCCTGATGCTCAGAGACCAGCCTCCCTCACCTCTAACAATCTCAGGTCAAGGAAAAGCATGGTCTGTGGGACCATGGCCAGCTCAGGAAGAGACTCCACTATCCATCTAGAAAATGAATTTTAATTGTTGTTTGCATTTCTTAGATAACATCTCCCCTCTTATGTTCTATTTCATGAAATAATCTCTGGAATGCTACTTCAGAAAACTGGCTTTGTAAGCTGCTTGAAGGCCTTCTGTCTATACTGTTCAACAGTGACATTTTTTATATCTGCAAAACAGGGGTATGGAATGAAGGGAGCCAGTTCCACCAACCTCTGTCTTACAGGAGCCTTGTTTTCTAGCTCACAGAAAGACCTGTGCTTCATCCAGACACCATGTATCAATATTGCCAAATTATAATGTACTCCAGTACATGATTTTTTACTTCCACAGAAGTCACATCAGATGAAAGCACACAAGAGTTCTTGGTTTGAGGCCATTGCTTTATTAATACTGATAACAATCATAGGTTAAAATTCAGGAATAAAGAATCACAACTAAAGACTAGAACGATGGCACAGTCAATATAATGCCTGCATGCAAACACAAGGCTGTGAGCTTAAGCCCAAGAACCTATGTAGACAGCCATATATGAGGACATATGCTTGTCATCTCCAGCACTAAAGAGGCAAAGACAAGCAGGTTCCTGAAGCTTGCTGGCCTGCCTGCCTAGCCTGCTGGAAACATTCTGGGCCAGTAAAAGACTAGGTCTCAAAACAAACAAACAAACAAAAAACAGAAACCCCCATGGTGGACGCTATCTGAGAAACAATAGACGAAAGTGTACTGTGGCATCTGTATGTGTCTATGTTCACTTGCACACACATATGGACCTTTAAATGCCTGCTCGTGTGTGTGTGTGTGTGTGTGTGTGTGTGTGTGTGTGTGTGTGTGTGTGTGCGCACGCGCGCACAAGTAATCATGACCCAGTGTTCCCAGTACTTCCACTCTGTACTTTAGCTAGCGTCTAGAGGCTGGGGTAGGAGACTGCAAGTTTAAACTTTGCCTGTGCTACATAATGAGACTCTGTCTCAAATAAAGAAGAAGAAAAGAAAGAGAAGTTACACCTAATAAATCTGAAAGCCATGACAGCAGACATACAGAAAGTGTAATAGGAAACATATGAGGAATTAAGGATTTACATGATTCTTAATTGTCTGTTGAGCTCAGTTTTTTTAAATCTTGGACTGTGAACACTTTTCTATCAAATCCTCCATTTCTGTGCATCTGTGAACAACCTCCTGGTTCATCCTCCTGGCAGGCCTAGGTTCTGCCATTGCCTTGGGAGACTCCAATATCCCTGGAGCTAACACTTCTGGGTTCTCACCTCATTCTGTCCATTCAGCCCACCATCCCAGGGCTTTGCAAAGCCATTGGTCTTGAACATGTGTGATGGTTTGTATGTACTTGGCCCAGGGAGTGGCAATATTAAGAGGTGTGGCCTTGTTGGAATAGATGTGTCACCGTGGGTGTGGGCTTTAAAACCCTCATCCTAGCCGCCTGGAAGTCAGTATTTTGATAGCAGCCTTCAGATGTAGAACTCTCAGCTCCTCCTGTGCCAAGCCTGACTAGATTCTTTCGTTCTCCCACCTTAATAATGGACTGAACCTCTGAACCTGTAAGCCAGCTCCAATTAAATGTTGTCCTTATAAGACTTGCCTTGGTCATGGTGTCTGTTCACAGCAGTAAAACCCTAACTAAGACACATTCTCTAGATAGCTTACCTTGCCATACTCAACATCCCATTTGTTATCCATTCTTCTACCCTTGTAATGGTCTCACCTCCTCTCTCCAGTGAACCTTTTCTGTCTTACTTTGAAGCAGTTAGCCCAGCCCAGACCACCGTTGAGGCTACCGTTAGCTAAACTCTCTTTCCAGCCATGCTGAGAATGCAACATGACTTACTTGGACAACTTAGTTAGAAGTAGCCATGATCTCTCTTCTGCAGTCTCCAAGCCCCTGCCCTGCAAACCCTTGCCAGGCATAATTCATAGTCCAGCTTCTTCCCCCTTTAGCTGGTGGTCCCATTGTAGCCCACTGGCTGAAGTATCCGTGTGGCCATTCTTGTCACAAGGAAGCTCTGTCCTTGTCAATCTCCATGTTGGTGTCTCCAATCTTTCACTACACTCTTTGTCTTTCCTTTCATTTTTCTTCACATTATTATTGATAGTGCCCTGAAGACAAGTATGTCTTCAAAAGTTCAATTCCCACATCATAAAATCTAGCCCATGATCTGGACCTTCTTATATCCTCTCTCATCTTCAACTTCTTGCTACAACACTTTACAGAAAACCCATCTCTTCCGGCAGCTCCAGAACTAATTTTTCTGCATCTACCCTGTTTCCCTTTTCAACCTCTTCTCCACTACCATCTCTTCCTTGGATCTTATAAACTTGGGATTTTTCTTCCATTGTCCAAATAAAAAGTAAGCCAAATAATTTGACCTGTATCTTTTTCAAGAGTGAACTTCTTGCCCTCCCACTTAAGATTTATTCCAACTCTAATCCATTGAAAATTAGTTTTTGTTTGCTTGTTTGCTTGGTTGGTAGCTTCTTCCTCCTCTTCCGCCTCTTTTTCTTCTTCTTCGTCTTCTTCGTCTTCTTCTTCTTCTTCTTCTTCTCTCTATCTGGCTCTCTATCTCTCTGTCTCTCTCTCTCTCTTTTACAGGATCTCACAATACAGCCCTGGGTACCTGAAACTATCTATCTATCTATGTAGACTCTGGCATGGAAAGAAACCTTATGGCCAAGGGACTTCATCTGATAGCTTTATAAACAATTGTTCACTTATCCAAATCCTCTCTTGAATAATTATAATTCAATTTTCACCTGCAGAATCTCCCACTCAGGAAAGGACATTCACAAATTCTTAGCTGACATATCCAGTCAATACCTAAAACCTCACCGGGTTTTCCTCCTTGGGATCTATGTGACCTAGAGGCCCCTGATTTTTGCAAATTTTCTTTACTTTCCTACTGGACTTTCCCATCCAATGTCCTCATCTGGGTTTTCCTTGTTAGCTTTCCTTTCTCTGCCTGTTTCCTAGGAGCATGCCTATGACTCTGTGCTTCACACTTTATCTTTCCTCATGGAAGCCACTAGTGGCCATTGTGAATAGTCCTGATAGTTACTTACCAGCCATGGAAATCATATGTGTCATGAGATGGAGACCCAGGGCTTCATGGTAGTGCAACTCAGAAGTGGAAACCAACTATGACTCCATAGAGCAGAAATCAAAGGATCTTGGTGAAATGAATCTAGAGAAGCCAACAGATGCAAAAATCCAGCATGTCATGACCCTTGTCATACTGAAGAGTTTGGATTCCATTGCTTTGTCTAGTAGAGTCTTCTAGACTAGTGGTTCTCAACCTGTGGGTCAGACACCCTTTGGAGATCAAACAACCCTTTCACAGGGATCACATATCATATATCATATCATATATCCTTCATATCAGGTATTTTTATTACAATTCATAACAGTAGCAAAATTATAGTTATGAAGTAGCAATGAAAATAATTTTATGGTTGGGGGTTACCACAACATGAGGAACTGTATGAAAGGATCACAGCATTAGGAAGGCTGGGAACCACTGCTCTAGACCCTTAGATACACTGAGCTTCATTGTTTTATATTTTGTGGTACATGGCACATCTCATCTGTAATGCCAGAATGTCTTTTTTCTTTTTTTTTATGGGATTCTTTTATTTACATTTCAGATGTAATCCCCTTTCCCCATTTCCCCCCACCCAGGAACCTCCTATCCCATCCCCCCTCCTCCTGTTTTATGAGGATGTGCCCTTATCCACCTTCCCACTCCCATCTTCCCACCCTCGATTTCCTCCACACTGGGGTGTCCAACCTAAACTAGACCAAGGACTTCCTTACCCACCTATGCCTGACAATGTCATCCTCCCCTATGTATACAGCTGAGGCCATGGGTCCCTCCCTATGTATGGGGCTGGTGGTTTTGACCCTGGGAGCTCTGGTTGGTTGGTATTGTTGCTCTCCCCATGGGGCTGCAAACCCTTTCATCCCCTTCAGTCTTCTCTCTAACTCCTCCATTGGGAACCCCAAGATTAGTTCAGTGGTTAGCTCTGAGCATCCACCTCTAAATATGTCAGACTCTGGCAGACCTCTAAGGAGACAACTATTATCAGGCTCCTGTCAGCATGCACTTCCTGACATCCACATCAGCGTCTACCTTTGGTGACGGCACAAGGGATGGATACCCAGGATTTCTTTTTTCATTCCAGACATGACTATACAAGTGTTATTCCCAACACATACAGACAAGTCAAGAAAAGAAAGGCTTAATATTCAGGGTGGAAGAGGGACAGGTTTCTATATTCAGTTGGTCTTAGGTGTTTCCAAACCTTTACCGTTGTAACACAACACTGTGATCTACCAAGTTCACACTTGAGAACTGCACAAATTATAAAAGAAAAGTATTTTTACAGTGTTTTAAGTACATTCACTACTTCATGTCGGACTTCAATCATAGTTTTTTCATGCAATTTATGTCCTGCGAGTTGTCTGTTGGGCACACCTACAAGCAAACAATGTCACTAGGATATTGTCTGTGGTTTATTGGAACTTGTTTTCAGGCAGCAGTTGTGCTCAGCAGAGACACCGCGATAAAAGTGACCAGTTCTAGAATACAAACTAAGGGTGGAAAGGAAGCTGTCCCACAGTGGCGTGTGCATCGGGAAACCCTTGCCCTTAGGGCACAGCTCCCCTCACAGAAACACTTCACATGAGCATGGGAGCAGGGTCAAAATCATGAAGACAATAGCCAAAGTCCCTATCAAGCTATTCCCCACATTCCCCACCTTTCCAGACACCTCAGGGTTTGTCTGCGCTCACAGAAGCTGCTTCCATTTAGTCAGACCCGCTTCATCATGAGGGGAAAGCAATGAGAGTAACTCGGGTCTACAAAGCCAGGGTCTTGGTTTCTGCCCTTATGGAGAAATTAATTTTCCTGAAAATCTCATTCTCACAAGGTAAATTTTCCAAGAATGTGCTCTCCCACGTTTCATGGGTTTCTGTAACTGAAAAGCGGACAGACTTATGCTTTGTCAGCCTGAGTCATTTTGGTGTTGAATGTGCCAACGGCAAAGCCCAACCTTTGTGAGCTCTCATGTGAATCCATTTCAATCACCCAGGGTTTGATTGGGAATTGAAGTGAAGAAAGAGAAAGGTAAAAATCTGTGAATGACTCCAGCTTTCTCTCTGCAGCCTGCTGCCTCCCCAGAGGATACCCCTGAGCTCAGTGCCTTCTTAAAAAATGCTACGATTCCCCATCTTGTCAGGAAGAGGGATGTGCCGGTGGCCCAACTCCATAGACAGAGCCCTGCGAAAATACTGGTAAGTTATCACCACATACACAGGACTGAAAGAATTAGTACCGGATTAGATAGTATTTCCGAATACAAGGGGTTTTAACTTTAAGCTTGCTTTCAGCCTCCTTCAGTGCTCAGATACGCCTGACAATTTAGAGTAGCGTATATTGTGGCAAGTGAAAGTGACTCTTCTGTAAAAGATTTAAGAAGTGTTTGTAATAGAGCCTTTATATTCCTCTAAACATACCATGAAGGCCGCTCAGAGAAGTAGAGATGAAAATAAAGTGTGGCAGGGAATCCATTCAAGAACATGAAAGAAAAAGACAGGAGGATGGGCAGGAATAATAATATTCATATATGATGTCCTAATGGACTCCATTATCTTGTAGATTAATTTTAAAGTTCAAGTTTAAGTCATAGAGGTTTGGTTGTTAGCCTACCCAGAGGCACTGGTATGTGTTAGTTAGAAGGTGGCTCATTTTCAGACAGATCACGCCAGGCCAGCACAGTCCCAAGAGAAGAGATTTTTTTTATTGCATGGAGGGGAGGCAAGGAAGAGAAGAAAAGAGGAAAAAAGGGTGAGGGTTTGGGGCTCTGTCTTTTATTTGAGCTATGACATAGATGCTAGTTAATGGAGCACACTGGTGAGATGTACACTGGTAGTATGTGGCAGTTGCCATGGCAACCAACATGGGAGGATACTTGTTGCCTAGGGATAACATCATTGCTGGATTTGGAGGCTGACCGTAAAACTGCTTCAGAAGCTAACAGTCTGTGGAGCTGGGATGAGTACCAAGAGCCCCATCTACCCAGTGTGTCTTTATAGTGTTACACCTATCCCTGAATCTCATGGGGCTTGGCTTGTTCTAAAGAGGCAAGAACTGTGTGTTCAAGAAAACAAAGTCAGCTCACAGTACTATGCACCTCCCAGCTTGTTGAGGCACTACTTTCAAGAACCAAGCTATGGAATCAGCCTAGGTACTTGTCAACACATGAATGGATAAGGGGAAGGTGATACGTACAGGCAATGGAGCACTGTAACACCTGAAGAATGAAATCAAGTCATTTACAGGAAAATCGATGGAACTAAAGGACATCATGTTAAGCAAAACAACCTCTACAGAAAGCAAGAATTTCATCTTTTTCTCTTCATATGTGACATATAGAATATAAAACTAAATAAATAAATCAAAGCTCACCAGAAATCCCATCATCATCTTAGCAAGCCCGCAAACACACAGGGACTTCGGTGATACACACTTATAATTCCAACACTTGGGAGATAGAGGCAGAGAGATCGGGAGTTCTAGGTTATCTTTGGCTACATAGCAAGCAAGTACAAGGCCAGCCTAGGCTACATGAAGACCTGAAATTAAAGAAGTAAAGGAACTGCTGAAAAGGGTGATGGACTAAGCATGGGATAGTAAAGGAGGAGGGGAGCTGGTAGGCAGGCAAGACCAAAGGGAGATGTCTGCATGCCTGAGAAGTCATAGTGAGAGTTATTAAGGAATATGCATCAACTTAAAAACAAAACCATGAGCAGCAAAAGATGCAAAGATAACCCAGCATTTTTTTTTTATGAGGAAATCTGTTGCTTTATATTTGTATGTATTAGTCAACATACAATAAAATCTCCTTCTAGGAAAAGAAATAGTGAATTCAGGTTTTCTGGACTGAAACACAAGGGTCTCGGTACAGACAGGCTCTGGGGAAACTAGCCTGATCTTAGTCAGGACTTTGCAGAACTGTCAGCATGAGTCAGCATTTTTTATGCAAGGCCCTTATGCACACCAGTGTCAGTTCTGCTCACATCCCCTCACAATATTTCACAGACTAGATCCCTAAAAACAAGTCAGCAACAGGTACATTCTCGAATTCTGCAGTAGCCAGAGACCACCAGAAATCTCATCTTCTTTTCAAGCGTACTCAGAGGAAGGACTGTCCCTCGGATAAAGCAGAGGCTTAATTCCTCACAGCTGCCCTGAAGAAGCCCAACCTGATGTTCATTATCCTGTGCTGATTCCAATTGAAGCTACAACCTAAGACTAAGAGTTTCCTATCCAAAGTCACAAACAGAAAAGAGGGGAGGAGGAGAGAGACAGGGAGAGAGGGGGAGAGGGGGAGAGGGGAAGAAGGGGAGAGGGGAAGAAGGGGAGAGGGGAAGAGGGGAAGAGGGGAAGGGGGGGAGAGGGGGAGGGGGGGAGAGGGGGAGAGGGGGGGAGGGGGAGGGGGGAGGGGGGAGGGGGGGAGAGGGGGAGGGGGGAGGGGGAGGGGGGGAGAGGGGGAGAGGGAGAGGGAGAGGGAGAGGGAGAGGGAGAGGGAGAGGGAGAGGGAGAGGGAGAGGGAGAGGGAGAGGGAGAGGGAGAGGGAGAGGGAGAGGGAGAGGGAGAGGGAGAGGGGGAGGGGGAGGGGGAGGGGGAGGGGAGGGGGAGGGGGAGGGGGAGGGGAGAGGGAGAGGAGAGGGAGGGAGAGGGAGAGGGAGAGGGAGAGGGAGAGGGAGAGGGAGAGGGAGAGGGAGAGGGAGAGGAGAGGGAGAGGGAGAGGGAGAGGGAGAGGGAGAGGGAGAGGGAGAGGGAGAGGGAGAGGGAGAGGGAGAGGGAGAGGGAGAGGGAGAGGGAGAGAAAGGCACTGAGAGACAGACAGAAAGATCTTCATCAGGAAGTTTCAGGACCAAGGAAAATATGGGGAAAGGATGGGAAAGATGGGAAACTGCACCAAAGAGAGTTCTACAGCTGTTTCCACAGGAGCAGAAGTCACTACACTGACCAGGCCAGAAGCCAGGAAAACCCTGCAACTGATGCTGTTTTCCTTCACCCAGAAATACAGAATGACTACAAGACTCCCCTGAGCAGGACAGTGTGCTGACTCTCAGGGCTGTTTCTCTGCCTGTCTACCTGTCTAAAACCCACAGATGAGAATATGTGTTTTCCCTGCATTGCCTCCCCTGGGTGCAGCTCAGCATCTGACTCAATATGCTCAGTGACCGTGTGAACAAATGTACAAATTCACTAAACCACAGGTGATACTTTTGAAGTCACATCTCAAATGCCCGTTAGAATGCCATTTCCCCAGCTCCTGCTCCTTCCCTCTGGCCCTCATTCAAATGAGGCAAAGACTAGGAAGGAGCCAGAAGTTTGGAACAGATTGCCAAAGTTAGTATGAGGCCAAGCACAGCAATTCAGGAGAGGCCAAGAAAGAGAAGCCGGATTGAATCAGTCAGCTTGGAGAGGAGTTTTGAGCAGAACCTCTGAGTTGAACTAGCCAGCAGGATATCAGTAAGTCTCAGAGACTGAAAACATTCTAGGCCTAGATAAAATAAGATTATGCTGAGGCTAGAAGCTTCCAGGACTAGGCCTAGGTTGGCAGACCAGAGGCAGTAAGCCTGTGAGACAACAGTTATATCAGGAGACTAAAAGATACATTTATAGCTTCTAACCCAAGTGGAGAGTTGACTGAACTTAAAGAGTATCCCGTCCCCTCAAGCAAGTTAGATAAATTGAGGAATGGATTGAGTATTGGGGAGAGAGAGAGAGAGAGAGAGAGAGAGAGAGAGAGAGAGAGAGAGAGAAGAGAAGAGAAGAGAAGAGAAGAGAAGAGAAGAGAAGAGAAGAGAAGAGAAGAGAAGAGAAGAGAAGAGAAGAGAAGGTTTCAACCAAAGAGGCTAGACTAGGGTATAATAGGGGCACAAGTTGGTATGGAAAACCAACTGTACCATTAGGTTATCTGCTTTACAGGAAAGATGCACATACTTTTGGGTACAGAGTGTTAAGGCCTGGGTGAACATTCTTGTCTGCAGACTCTGTTTTTTTCCTGAGTTCTGAATCCTGACCAGTTCCTTTGGGGCCCACAGTCTTAGTGGTCAGCTGAGACAGAGACACACATGAGTTCTGAAGAAGACAAATGGGACAGCAAGTGGGGTAATGGGAAAAGTCCTGAATTGACCTTTTTTTTTTCCTGTTCCTATAGTTGTGTATTGACCCTGAGTTAATTTTGGAGGCACAGAAAATAATATTTAAAAGTTTGATAAGTATAACTACTTATTTCAGTAATAAAGTACAATAAAGTAGGACCATGGTGTTCCCCGTCACAGCACTAACACCCCAGCACATGTCACCCACCACATGGGTGCCCTAATAGCAGTCAAGAGCATCCACAGAGGATGATTGGGTGACACAGACACAATGGATGGCTGCACATTAATGAGATAACAGCTTCAGGAGGCTGAGTTTCAATTTGAGGTGGCCAGTTCTGCTTGTAGATGGTAGCCATGACTGCCCAACTGGCCTGGGCCCCAGAAATGACAAGAGAGGCTTTTGTAACTATGGCTTAGAGCTGGGCAGATGGCTCACCCTAAAAAGTGGTTTCTTGGCAAGTGTTAGGCCCTGACTTTGACCCTCAGAATTCATGTAAAATAATCAAGTACAGTGGCGTGTATTGATCCCAGTACTGAGGAGACAGACAAGTTAGATGTCCCAGGCTCACTGCCCAGCCTAGCATCTTGGTAAGTTTCAGGTCAGTGAGAGACATTGTCTCAACCTAGAAGGTGGGCAGTGCCTGAGGAATAACACCTGAGGTGACCTCTAGCCTACACATGCATAGCACATACATGTACATGTGCTTGTACACACACACACACACACACACACACAATTAGATGATAACCATTTCTTCATTTCTTCTTCAGGAAAAAGCACACTGGAGATACAGGAGCAAAGCTTACAATACTCAGCAGATTGTTACTCAAGGGCCTGTACATTTGTAAGACTACACTGGCTTTAAAATGTTAGGGTAGGCAATCCATATATTGTCTTTTTTTAGGCTAAATTAATAAAGCTGTATGCTGTCATTAATGAAAGCTCACATCTATAGAATCTTATTATGTACAGTAGAGATGAGAAGAGCCCATTGGAAAACCAATATCCAGACTTCTGCAAAAGCAAACGTTTGTAAAAACGAGATTCAAACTCCTCTGTATATAAATATGTACTTTGTGCATGAATCTCGAGTACAAGAACAGTAGAGATATATAAATGGAATTCTCTTAAAATTTATATGTGTTTGTGTTTTAGGTCCAATTTCTTCCCTTCTGCTATTTCTCATTAAATATTTTACCATAAATTTCAACTTCTAAGTATCATAGGAGCATTTTACTTGCAAATGATTGCCAAGACAGTCATTAGTACCTGTATCTGATTTCAAACTCATGTTACATTCTCCTTCCCTCTTATTGGTTCGAAAACTACAAACCATGCAACACCACCCAGGTCCTTGAATCAAGACAACTCAGGGGAGAGGGTGATTATGCAAAGTTTATTCTAAAATCAAAAGCTAAAGAAGACCTCCTATGGTTTTTGTTTGGTTAAAACAAAGCACTAAATCCCATTCCTGATTAGGAATTTGTAAGTGCAAAATGCCAACATCCTGTGTTGGGATCATAATTTCCAGTTTGCATTAAAAAAAAAAAACTCTTTATCTTCAACATAGTAACTTAATTATTGTTCCAACTACAGCCATCTTGGCCTTCCCCCGCCTTCAGGCTCCTGCTGCTTCTGTCATGGTTGTGTTAGAATTGAGGCTCCTGTCTGGACAGATCACACCAGGCCAATACAGTTCCATGTGGTAGATTTATCTTAGAGGAAGAAGGCAAAAGTGGCAAGAAAGACAAAGGGGAGGCAGAGAGAGGGCGGAGGTCAGTGAGTCTGCCTTTTATTGGGTCGCAGGTAAAGTTGGGGGTGGGGTGAGCCAAGTGGATTCTGGAAATGTATGGCGATTGCCGAGGCAACGTGTGGGTGGGTCCCTGCCGCCTGAGAGTGGAGTCACTAGGTTCAGGGACAATCTGCCAAGCAGTTCCTGATACCAACAATAGTTGCCTCCCTCCCCTCCTTTCCAAACTTTTCTCTGTTTTCCTTAGTTACTCAGCTTGCAACAGCCATGGATTTCTCTTCTGCATTTGATGCTATTGAGCACCTCCCAGAACTATCACAGTCCCCGCCCCTTTGCTTTCCCCATGTGTCCTTCTTCCTAACCCCTAAAGCTGTCTTCCTACCTTTGCTTAACCCACCTTAGGGACTTTTTGGACCTCTTCGCACTCTGTATTTGGAAATTCCATCTCCAGCCTCCTGCTCTCCTCTGTAATAGACTCCACTCTTTCACGGGTCCTTCTTTGATCCTTCGATCATATTTCCAGTGCAATCAGAGAGGCATCATTCTGCACATAACCCATGAAAAACTGACTGTGCATACCCATGTGTTCCCACACTCGGTATATTAGTCATCTTTGCCAACACTGTGATCAAAACACCTTACAAAGGGGTTCCTGCATGTCATGGTGTGGAAAGCAGAGTACTAGGAGACACTCTTTCTGGGTTTTCTAGGGAGTGCACAGAAGCAAGTCCACATACATAACCAGTCATAAAGTAGACAATGAAGGTTGAAACCAGAGGCATAACCTTGAAAATACTCCACTAGTGATCACATCCCAACCAAGTCCTACAACGTGAAGGTTCTCCAACCTCCCCAGACAGCGCCACCTGCTGGAAAGGAAGTGTTCAAACACGTGAGCCTGTGGAAACCAGGAGCTCCCGTGTAAGATGGGTAAATGGCAGGTTTAACAACAGATTAATGCATGGAACTTGTGAGAGTTAGCTCTATGATCAGGAAATGAATTGGACAGAAGAGAGAGTGTTGGGAAACAAATACTTGTCAATGAGACAGTAACTGAGTCTTTGGGGAGATGTGGACTCAAGGACTTCCTCTGCAAAGTCTTGCAGGTTTTCCTGATGTCTCTATCATCTCTGAGAAATGTCTTCCCAAGTCCTGAGAGAGCATTCACTGGCTGCTACAGAACGATGGCCTCCTTAGAAAGAACTATGTCTTTAACTGTATTTTATGATCCACTTTTACTTTTCTCTTACCAGGAAATTCAATATTGCACTATTGTTAACTGGTTTTTGTCTCGGTTATCTCAATGAATTTGTTCTTTCCACAGTTTCATGGAGCAAATTAGAGTTGCAGGCAAGGCGATGTCTTCTGAGGGAAGAAAGTAATCTCAGCGTTGACTCTTTACTGCCATCCAAGGCACTAATGCTCTGCCTCTGCCTCTGCCTCTGCCTTTGCATTTTGCAGAACTGTACCAACATCGACTGCTTACAAATCTCTTGTGCAGTGGGTCGCCTGGGCGGAGGAGAAAGCGCAGTCCTGAAGGTCAGATCAAGATTGTGGGCCCACACATTCCTCCAGGTAACAATGTCACTGACCCACTGACCCACTGACCCACTGACTGATACCTCACACAACACTTACCCAGAACCTCCCCGTAAGAGTTCAGCACCCAGCTCCTGTGTAAGAATTTTCATTTGCACA